>NC_090222.1:22897500-23197500 GCF_024489055.1 Chanodichthys erythropterus | reverse complement strand
AATGGATGGTAGGGACTACAACAAGCTTCTTTCCAGGTTAGTGACATCACTAACCCTAAAATTGACATAAACCCTGCCCACGAGAACACGCAACAAAGGGGTGAGGCCATGTTGGGCTTCTAGAGAAGAGGAAGAGTTGTTGTAGTAAAGTGTTTTTGCCATGCCATCATTTTACACCGAACTGCTGCACAAACGATGGTCAATTCATTTGCTGGATTTGCACAAAAGTTTAACATGACAGTCATTGAGCTGAATCAACTCCACAACATCTACATAAATTTATCCACTAACCATTCAGAAACATCCAGATGCATTGTAAAAGTTGTAACTTCTATCTATCAGTGTCCGACTCCAGTTTGAATGATGTAAGGCTGAACACTGCTACTGAAAATTGTAATTTTGGCTGTGTGAGATTCTCCTGCTTTGTTGTTTTTGAGCAACTGAAGCACAAGTTGTTAAAGCTCCGCCCTCTTTTGGAAAGTGGTCCAGGTGAAACAGCTCATTTGCATTTAAAGGGACACACAAAAACGGCGTGTTTTTGCTCACACCCAAATAGTGGCAAATTTGACAAGCTATAATAAATAATCTGTGGGGTATTTTGAGCTGAAATTTTACAGACACATTCTGGAGACACAAGAGATTTATATTACATCTTGTAAAAGGAGCATTATAAGTCTTTAATATATGTTTAAAAAAAATTGTCATGAAAACTAGTTATGACAGTAACTGTGTAATTTTATAATTTAAATAATTTTATAATTAGATTTAGAGGTTACGGCAAAACCTGCCTTGTTTTTTTTTTTTGTTTGTTTTTTTTTGTGTTGATTGTTCTATAAAAATAAATTGCAGCTGAATTTATTAGCTTGGGCGCTGTTGTTAATTGTAACCTTTAATATTATAGTAATGTGTAAGAATGCTTTCTGTATATAGTTTACAGCATTAGCTGAGATAGATTTTTTTTTATTCTTAAGAAAATGTTCATTATAATTGAATTATAATTTGATAATTTGCCTATTTAAATTGTCACTATATCGGTTTTGAAATCCTCATTTTCATACAATATTTAAACAGACTAAGCAAACTCTGTAATGCAGCAGTTAGCACACATGTGCTCATGTGGCAAACATAGGTTTGAGTCCAGCTTGCAACATGCGCTGATTCCATTCCACCTTTATCTCCCCTATAACTGTCTGTCATTCTCCACTATATCATTCAAATAAATAGGCAAAATAACAATCTCTATAAAATATAAACTTGTTCAACTTTTCACCCTTTGTAACTCTGCTGTCAAAGCCAAACTCCACCTTAACTAAGACACTTGTTTGGTATGCTTTTAAACATGTCCTGCTCCACCAGTCCGTGTGCGGTATGAGCTCCAGGAATAGCCTCGGCAGTGTGGAGCTGTTGACGTCTGTAGTTCTCGGTGACAGTTTATGAGTTTAACACATTTATGAGCCAAAAGAGGACTTTGGCAACAGCGTAAATGAGAGTTCCACGCTGTTTATGCTCCAGTGCCGCTGGTAACTATGGGTGCGGATATTTTGGTCACGACTAAAAAGATTCACTGAATCACGCTTTCCGTCCACTTTGCATTTGTCACTTTATAATGCATGGACCATATCTGCAATTTAAAGTTTCATGTTATGTTACCAGCCGCAGCGAATTTCAATTTTGCAAGAGACATCGAAGTCCACTTGCATTCACACATCCTTTTTTAAATAATTCACAAAGTTCAGTTGTTAATGGTAACTATCTGGATGAGGTTTTTTTAATCTTATGTGTGTATGATGACTGACTGTCTTCTGTCACGCAGGCTTCAGCGCGAGGAGAGGCTAGTACAGGAGGCAGAGGAGAGTAAGCGCAGAGAGGAGGAGGCACGGCTCATGGCGGAGCAGGAGAGGTTAAGAGAGGAGGCCCAGCGCCTACAGGAGGAGAAGGAGGCGCAGGAAAGAGCCAAAATAGAACAAGAAGAGAACGAACGGCTTCAGAAACAGGTCAGAAATACTAAATTTTTTTCAGAATCCTTAGTGCCTTCACTGTATAAATACATATACTTGACAGGACATAGAGACTTTCCAGCACTGAATTTTCAATAATTGCCCAGTTGTGTCAGATTGGTGGCCTGTAAGTTACTGCACATGCTCCAGACATGTTGATTTATTTTTATATTTTCAGTTTTCATTTTAATTTTAGTAATTTTATGTGTTTTAATGTGCTTATATTATTCTTTTTTTCTTTGTAATATTTCTATATAGCAATAATTTTTGTTTTAGTAATTTTACTATTTCAACTTCTACCTATTTTTTGAGTTAGTTGCCAAGACAAAATTTCAAATTTTCATTTTACTTGAAGTTTGAGTTTTTCATGTAATATTTATATTTTGTTCGAGCTTTATTTCAATTGCAAAAAAAATATATATTTTTTGTCTCCTTTATACTCTCATTGCCTTTAACAGAGGCATGCCAAAGCAACTCAGTCCTTATTATTTGACCCTACATTTTCTGTTAAATGCTGTAAAATATGAGAACGCAATTCTTTTTTCAATTTTAAAGCAATTGAAGAGCTATGATGAGACAAAAAAATTCAATGCAAATAAGTCAATTTTTTTCAAATCCGCTCTTTCCTCTTCTGTGAATGGATGGATATCAAGAGGGCCATTTGGCGCAGTAGCATTTTTGTGGTTTTACCACCACCTGGTGTTTAAAACTGTGTTCAAGTAGATATTAAGTAGGTATCAGGGTTTCCAGTCATGGAAAACACAGACATATAAGGCAGTTTTAAAGTTTTGAATACAAGACCTGGAAAAGACATCCTAAAAAAAAGGGAAATTATCTATTGATCATAGATTTTTCTAGTTATACTTAGTTACAGTTTCATGCTAGAAGTTGCTTTTTAATAAAATTATTTTTTAGAAGAAAATCATTGGAAACATTATGGAAATTCATTTGATTAAAAAGTGTGGGAAGTAGATATTATAAGTTGTCATTTTGCACATGGGATGTGATCTGTCCTGTCACTGGAACTGAGCGCTTCAGCTTCAGATGAATGAATGACTCTAGAGGAAGCTGTTATTTTTATTGCCCTGGATGTTCAGTGTGAATCTGATCATTTGATTGTGTCTGTAGAAAGAGGAGGCTGAAGTAAAGGCCAGAGAGGAGGCCGAGAAACAGCGCCTGGAGAGAGAGAAACACTTCCAGAAGGAGGAGCAGGAAAGGCTGGAGAGAAAGAAGGTAAGAAGGGTTTCCACCTTGCATTTATATTTTTCTTTATAAGGTCACTTTGAAATCATCCTGCTTCTTTAAAACCTGTAGGCAAATCTACACAAACCGAGAACTCAGCAGTCTAGTTAATTCTTTTCATTTCCTCTCCTAACTACTCACACATGTCCACAGTAGCTTTCAGGCACAGAATGGGGTAGAGCGAAATAAAAGAACCGTACAAGGTCACTATCTAGGATCATAGTGGAAAGCGAGCTCTCAAGATTCATGCACATACCATAAATCATAAAACACCTTCACATTCACCCCTGATCCCTTTCTGTGAACCTGTTCAAGTGTCCCCACAGGACACTATGTACCTCTACAAGTCAGTTTATCAGGGCTGTGTATTTGAGCCTCGACCCAACTGTCCTCAGCTCTTGGTGTGGTTTTTGGAAGACAGCTTGACACACTCCAATGATTTTTCTAATTCTGGACATAGCGTTAACCTTAAGGCAGGAACACACCAAGCCGACGCTGACGAACTAGTGGCGATGAAAGCAGACTGCGGGCTTGGCTCACGTCGGCAGCGTCTGTGTCTAAAGTTGGCCTGACACACCAAAATGACACTGGACGGCCAAGTAGCATGTCCATTCTGCGCCTGCGTAAGATGAGATGCCTTTCCGTACCAGCAGGTGGCAGTAGCTGAACAGCCAATCAGAATGATCAGATGGCTGGACAGACCGACGAGCTCCGACGCCGATTCAACATGTTGAATCGGCCAGAAAAAAAACTTCAGCCGACGGTGCGAAACACTCTGAGAAAACTTAGCCAGCCGACGAACAAAAACTGCTCGACAGCCGACCGTCGGCTTGGTTCGTTCCTGCCTGTAAACACCTACCACTGTCTTTTAGACTGCTTAAAGCTGCAATATGCAGTTTATGCTTCTGAAACTTTGATAAACAGAGGAACGGAACGATAAAGAATACAAATCATCTTTTGTAAATGAGAATAATGTAGAATCATCGTAAAATAAAATAAATAACCATTTGTGAAAATGTTTCTACTTTGCATTTTTGTAATTTAATACATAATGTTTTATTACAAATATATACAAAAAGATATACAGAGCAGACCGGAGAGATATCTGTTGGTAAACAGTACAAATCCTTTGTTTTATAGAGATTTTGGAATTGAGAATCATTGTTATAATAAGCAAATGTAGAACATTTGGTAAAATAAAATAATGAAAATAAATAAAATTCTTAATATGATATAATATAAAAATAAATCTGAGACCACTTGTGAAAATGTTTTTGCATTTTTCTAATGTAATACATAGTTTTTCACTACTTATATTATCAGCCAAAACGTTAAATTGAAAAATGTATGATATGGTTACCTTTTATATTGAAATGAACCCCTCAAGTTTGTGTGAAACCTGATGATCATGTTCTCCGGTATGATTTGAGAATTATCTAAAAAGCATCTGGTGTTTCGTGATCAATGTCACAGTGTTTGCTTATGCAGTGTTTGCTTATTAATTAGTAAGCTAGAAATAGTGCAGAATCTTAAATAGTTCTTCATTTTTTATGTAATGTTTCCTTTGTTTTACATTTTTCTGAATCTTTAAGTCCTCAAACATTTTATCAGGTTTAAATGTGAAACTCTTGAAACATTTTCCATGTTTTTCTTTTGTCTCTTCTTTGCATTGTTTTTAGCGTCTGGAGGAGATTATGAAAAGAACACGCAAAACAGATGCAGGAGAAAAGGTACGGCAGCATTCTCATTTAAACCAGCCTCACTGTTGCAGTAGCACCGCTCCAATTTCCTCTTGCGGTTTAAGAGCTCAGAATCTAATTCTCTTTTCTTTTCTTCCTTTATCTCCATGCAGAAAGACACAAAATCTCCATCTCAAGTCAATGGAAAAGATTCAGATTCGGAAACGAATAAAGGTATAAAATTATGTTTAAGATTGTTAGTATATTAAATAACGTTCACTACTTCACTCTCATTACTGGATAATCTTTAGTTAGATATGGCATTCAGTACACATTCGGTTCTATTTTAACCTTCCACAACAGCCCATTTACAATGCATGTCTCAACCAACATTTTCCTTGGCTATTCTATTGTACATGTACGTTATTTATTTTATTGAGTCCATTTGAGCTTTCAGAATCATTTTTCCTCATTACGAAATGCATAAATAAAAGTTCCCACATCTTCACCTCCTCCAAACCTTTAAAATTAAGCTTGTATTTGGAATATTTCCTCAAGGCTAGGAGATGGATTTGTTGCTCCATGTAGTCAGTCGGAGAGGGAATAGCGTGCAAGACTGTGTACACTGCTGCTTGTTACTTACGTCACTGTGGAAGACCTGTGCTGCTCAAAACCTTTGCTTTTTTTGTAATGGAGTATGAAAATTGGCATAGCAGCAGGGTGAATCCATCACACTCCATTTAAATAGTACTAGATGCTCAGTAGCTGTATTTTCCAATTAGATAACTGGATGAATGCCTTTATTGAGTCTACTTTTACCCAGCAGCCAGTATTGTTCCCATTAGCCCCTTGAAATACATACACTATTGTTCACAAGTTTTATGCTTTTGAAAGAAGTCTTTCCTGCTCACAAAGGCTGCATTTATTTGCTCAAAAATACAGTAAAAACAGTAATATTGCTAAATATTATTACAATTTTTAAAATAGCTGTTTTCTATTTTAATGTATTTTAAAATGGATTTTATTCTTTTAATGACCAAGCTAATTTTTTAGCAGCCATTATGCCAGTCGTTAGTCTCATATGATCCTTCAGAAATCATTTTAAAATGCTGATTTGGTGCTCAAAATACATTTCTTCTTATCAATTTTGAAAACAGTTCATATTTTTGTGGATACATTTTTCCAGGATTCTTTGATGGGGAAAAAAAAGTTCAGAAGAACAGCATTTATTTGAAATGGAAATCTTTTGTACCATGATAAATGTCTTTACTGTTACTTTTGGTCAATTTAATGCATCCTTGCTGAACAAAAGTTTTAATTTCTTCTTTTTTAAAAAAATCTTACTGACCTCAAACTTTTGAATGGTAGTGTAAATACACATACAAAAAAAACAAAAAAAAAAACACATTTTCAGAGCAAGCTCCTTTTATTATGTATTAAAATGTATATTAATATATAACAAATTGCCATTGTAAATACAATGAGCACTGGGAATCTGCGAAACAATTCCAGATGAACTGCTGAAATGTTTATTCTGTCAGTTGTACAACCATCTGGGAAGGGAACATTGATTTGGCAAAGGAACTTTAAAATAAACAAGATTGCCATTTTAAGAAACTATTAGCATGACATTCTGTCTTTTTCCTAGCAGCTGCTGACTACCAGCCAAACACGGCATTGAAACAAGATGGTGTGAATGAAAGGTAAGTCCTGTTCAGGACAACTTTAATTTTATTTTCTGTCAATTTCCCCAGAAGTGACAGTTTTGTTCTCTTGAATGTGGGATGGAAACACACAAAAAATCTGAATATCACAAAAGCAATTTAACATAAAAGTTTAACTCTCACTTAAACCGTTTGTTTTCTATTGCAGTCTGTCCGTTATTTCGGTGAATGGCGTTCAGCCTACCAAACACGAGAACGGCCTGTCAGCAAAAGGGGATGCGTCTCACTTCGAAGAGATCCTTCAGCTGTCCAATCATAACAACGGACGGGAGAAGTCAGAGACTGACAGACCTGACGAGCCAATCATGGCGTTTGAGAGCGATGAATCATTCCTTAAAAAAACAGGGCCCATTAAGCCTCAGCATGTGGCAGGTGAGCGCCTAAAAGAATTTCTCATGTTTCAGTGTCAATCTCTCGTCAGACTGCAGTGAGAATGACAATAAATCTGAGCACCATTACCTTTTCAAGGTCTTGCTGTAAAACTTGATGCCACATATGAATTATTAATGTTTCTATTGGCAAGGAAGAGTCATTGTCCTTGTCTTTCTGGCTTTTTTTTGCACCTGAAGGGTTAATGTTGTCTCAGGTGCGGGTGTCATTTCTTGTTGCCCTGCGGGTGCGACAGGCAGGGGTAATGGGGTGAAGAGCCTGGCAGGGCTTGGCACAAAGCCGGATTCCTGAAATGGTGTCAGGAAGACCTGATCTGGCCTTGCTGGCACCTAAGACTGGAAACAGGACCCCTTGGCTTAGCTCTTCAGTCCCCTTTCCCTCGGCTTGGTCAGCATTACTCGGTCCCGCTCCCCTCAGCACGTACCTCCACCTGTCCTCCTGCAGACAGCCCTTCAGCCATAAATCATCTGCAAAGAAAACACAAGGGGTTTCACCTCATGCCGTGCCAGCTCTCGTAAACTGAGATGTACGTTTTTAATCCAGGATCTTTTATCTAGGATCTTTGCCTTGCCATATCTGGAGCGCTACTCTTGTCTCATGTTAAGTATAGAATTATCACTGATGTATCATGTGACTACACAGATGGATATGTCAATGTTCTCAGCACAGATACATTTGTTTTTTGTGTAATTTGCTGGGAAAAGCACGTTGTACCATTTATTAGGTGGTTCAAATGTGCTAATCCAGTTAAAACTGGCCAGTACCAGCAAACCAAGATGACTGGCTGGTAGTCCAACTCTGATTTTTGTGAGCAGGGTACGTGAGCAGGTTTCAGGAGTACGTGGAAAGATTTAGATTATGCTTGGTTAGGCATGTCAGGAATGGCTTCAATCTCCCTCAGCCTGGCGCATTAGTCGGTGCAAATGTGTGTTATTGTGTGATTTTTAGGGTTGCAAAGGGGCGGTAAATTTCCGGGAACTTTCCACGGGAACTTAACCTGGGGAATTTTGGAAATATTCCAATTTGGAAACTTAACAGGAATTTTTGGAATTAATTGTAAATTTTGGGAAATTTATATAAATGTATAATATTTATATAAAATGTATCACATAAAAACAAATATAAACATTTTGTTTGGTTATAACATGAAATAACAGTTTTCGCATTCAATTAATTCTAATTTAGTAAATATGTAAAATAAATATTTTTTTGCAGCAATTTTATGTTATTTATTTCAGTGTCACATGATCCTTCAGAAATATTTCTAATGCTGACTGATACTCAGTTATTGTCATTGTTGGAAACAGTTGTGCTGCTGAATATTTTTTTGGAACCTGTAATACTATTTTCAGGATAAAAAAGTTAAAAAGAACTGAATTTATTCAAAATAGAAATCTTTTCTAACAATTTCACTTTTTATCAATTTCACACATCCTTGCTGAATAAAAGTATTAATTTCTTTCAAAAAAAGAAATGGAAAAAAAAATGACTGACCCCAAAATTTTGAACGGTAGTGTATATTGTTACAAAAGATTTCTATTTTAAAATAAAATGCTGTTCTTTACATTTTTATTCATCAAAGAATCCTGAAAAAAGTATCACAGGTTATAAAAAATATTAAGCAGCACAACTGTTTCCAATATTGATAATTGAGTATCAAATTAGCATGTTAGAATGATTTCTGAAGGATCATGTGACACTGAAGACTGGAGTAATGATGCTGAAAATTCAGGTTTGCATCACAGAAATAAATTAATATTTTTATGTATATCAAAATAGAAAATTATTATTTTAAATTGTAGTTATGTTTCACAATATTACAGTTTTTTATCTGTATTTTTGATCAAATGTGCATGTTATGGACTGGGGGAATGCACAGTGCATGCAGGGGTGTGTCCTCAATAGCCCTGCAGTAAGTAGTGTGCTGTGTGAATGTGATTGAGGAATGTGTAGGGTGAAAATTCAACTAAAATTGCATTAAATATGGTTGTTTTAACCAAAATTATGCTGCAAGATGTGTTTTTCAACTACATTTAAGTACCCTATTATAGGCTAACCTGCAATTTTGCAAATTCCCTGTTTATTCCCGTTAATTCCCATATATTCCTGTTAATTCCCATGGAAAGTTTCCAGCTTTGAAAATTCCCAGAATTTTGCAATCCTAGTGATTTTGCAGCATTGAGTTTTGTAGGCTTTTCTATTGAAAGTAATAGCCAATCAGAGGTGATTAAGTTACCAGTTGTGAGAATCCACTCAATCTACTAAAAAAACCCTGAGTTTCTGTTTAGTGGCAGTTTAAGTCCTACATGCTCACAAACCTAACCCTAACCCATTATAATAAACAAAGCATAGATGCATTGTAAATTAGAGATTTATTGTGCACTTGAGTCAGATTCATTGATGAAAATGGGAGTGAGCTTGCGCTGAACTGACTGACAGCTTCAGTGTTCATAAGCTTTGTGACTTTTCCTACTTCATACTTCAGTACAGTACAAAAAAGTGTTAAACTTTTTTTTTTTTAATGTAGTGGTTTTATAATTTCTAAATACTTAAGGTTACTCAAGGCTACTTTTTCTTACTAGGGTACTTAAGGCTAAAAAAAAAGTTGGGAACTACTAGTCTAACTGATCACCTTAACTAACTTGGACCGGCTATGATAAAATAACGACCTACTTCAACCAGCTAAAAGTAGGCATGGGCACGAGTTCCCGATTATTGATCATTTTTTAAAATATATTTTAAAATGTAATATATTCCTGTGATGGCAAAGCTGAATGTCAGCAGTCATTACTCCAGTCTTCAAATATCAAGAAATATTTCTTATTATCAGTGTTGAAAATGGTTGTGCTGCTTAATATTTTGTTGAAACTATGATGCATTTTTTTCTGGATTCTTTAATGAATAAAAAGCTTAAAAGAACCACATTTATTTTAAATTGAAATTTTTAACATTATAAATGTCATTAATGTAACTTTTGATCAATTTAGTTCATCCTTGTTGAATAAAAATATTAATTTAAAAGTAAAATCTTACCCCAAACTTTTGAACGGTAAAAAAAATTTCACACCAAATTAAATGATTCATCATGATTTAGTTCAAATTCAAATGATTTTTAAGTTTCTTTTTACCTTTTTAAAAGTCCTAAAAACTTGACGCTCATGACATAAGAGGCTGAAAAAAACAGAGCTGAGAATATAAGCAACGTGTCGTAATTTATGAAAATGTTATTTATTTTATTTAGTCATGCATTGAACACTTACATTTCTAATCTCCATATTCTTTCTGTGTCCTCCAGAGGTCCTCTGAAGTCATAAACTGTTGGATGAAGCCCTACATCTGCGAGTCCCTCAACACCGTCTGCCTGAGGGACCGGTGGAAAGAAGCACAGCATGAAAGAGACATGTGCCAAACCCAAAAAACTGTCTTCTGTTTAGACTGTACAGAGCAACCCCACCATCAGAGCCTCTCTTATGGTTCACGATGGAAATTACAAGGAAGCTACAAAACAATCAAGCTGAGCTAAACGCCAACATGCACCAGAATGACGATTCATCAAGACCCTGACCTCACAAACTTTATGGCAGACCAATTCATGCCTCTTTCTGATCACCACAGTACAATATGGTTTTTGATTTGCTTGTTTTGTTTTTTAAAAAAAGGCTTGTGACAAACGTTATTAATCCGTGTCGTTATTCATGCTGTTATGGGTTGAACGCAGAAGTGCTTTGGGTGTTTTATTTTTTAATGTTTAGTTATTTAACTTGAAAACTATTGTAACTACTGGGTACAGTTGTATGTGAATAATGTAAATTGGATCATGGGAGGAGACGGATCTGTGAATAAAACAGAATGAAAGGGACTGTCATGTCTGAACTCCATTGTTTCAGAGATTTTAATGTTAGATGTTTTTAATTTCGTCTCATGGTGAAATAATGTTTAATGCCAGAGTTGCACCAGATTAGTGCTTATTGCTGAGTTACCCACTTACATAAAAATGTGTAATATCCAAAAGATATGAACAGCCAGATTCTCTGTGCATGTACATGCAACTGCAGTGATGAAGTTTGTTTTAAAAACTGCAAATTTAATGATGCCTTGGCTCTACCATTGTAAAATATTTGTTGTCACTAAAGTCTTAACATAATATTCCTGGGTTTCTTGTCGATAAAATGCTTGTGTCTCAAGTTTATGCCTATTTATAAACCAGAACAGATTGCCAATACCCAAAGGCGTCCTGCTTAACTCCAAATAATGGCAATTTATAGCCACTCTGGACCTTTGTTAGACCGTGAGAGCACAAACTCTTGGCATAATCTTGTTTTGCAGTTTCTAATCACGGCCCACTCTGAGGAGATGAAACAGAGTTATGTATGCCCTTATTAATACAGGTAATTCTAAATTCTGAAGTAATTTTTCTTGAAAAAAAAAAAAAATCGATGCCTTTTATTTTATGTGCTATAAATATTTGGTTTAGTCTATTAAAGAGGACATTTATGTTGTGAAAATTTCCTTTTTAATTTTATTCAGCATTATCTTGCACTGCAAAAAAAAAGATCTAAACATCCATAAAAGGACATAAAATTTAAGCAAAATTGTTTCCACCATGGAATAAAAAAATAAAAAAGGTAATTGCAACTTTTTCTCACAATTCTGACATTTTTTCCTCTCAATTGCGAGCTTACATTTCGCAATTCTTACTTTTGTTCTCAGAATCGCTTGTTGTAAAGTCAAAATTATGAGATATAAATTAGCAATTCTGAGAAAAAAAGTCTTTTAGAACTTGCAATTGTGAGTTTATATGAAATTCTGAGAAAAAAATCAATTGCGAGTTTATATCTCGCAATTGTGATTTTTCACAGAATTGCGAGATTATATCAAGTTTATACCATATAAACTCGCAATTCTGACTTTTCTTCTCGCAACTGCGACTTCATATCGCAATTCTAAGAAAAAAAGTCAGAATTGCGAGTTGTGACCTTATCTTTAAAATGTTTTATTTTGTGGTGGAAACAAGCTTCCATACTAATCTTCAATGCCATTTTAAAGTGATTAACAGTTTGTTTACTTTATTTGTCAAGAAAAGGAAATAAGAAATCTCAGGAATGATAAGGAAAAAAAAAACTATTAGGTTAGGTTGCTTTATTTGCAACATACATCTGAGTAATAATGCAATGATCTGTTATACAGAGGTAATGCATATCCTTTAGGGAAATCTAACCAGGTCCAGGATGGCACAGCTGTCCATACTTATGCTTTTCCAGAAGGCCACTGAGCGATGGGTTACATGCCTGTACCAGACTCCTGGCCAAGATCACATCCCTGTGACCTTTGTGCACATGCTTCAGCACTCTTGCCATCTGTATAGCATGACATCTAAAACCAGCATGATTTGTCTCTCTCTCTCTCACACCCCCTAAAGCTTGCTCTCTGAACTCACTAAACCGAAGATTTTGCATTATGAAGCCAAGGTTGACACTCTTTGATTTTCAAGGTCAAACTCTCAATCCTGTTTCTTACTCTACTCTCATTTCTCCTGTTTCATTGGGTGGTGTTTGTAAGGTGTGATACAGACTTCAGTAAACAGTGTAACCCTGGTCTTTGTAGAAGTTTGCCAGAGGTTAAGGTTTCGTATTGTCCATTATGAGACATCTGCCATATTCATACACAGCAGAGGGCAGCAAATCAACATATATATGGACCCACCGATCAGGTTTCTCTCACCCAAAGACATTCAGACTAGTTGCCAACATTTACTTTTCTTTGCTGCCTCCGTTTCAAAGAAGAATGTGAAGTATGGGACTGGCTATATTTTCCGGCCCAGCGTTCCCTGTAACTTTAGATGGACCCACAAATGACGGGTTTGTTTTAACTTTGTGTTGTTGCTGTGGGGATTGCTCCAATTGCGTGTACCGCTTGTGTTGTCCTGCAGGGGAAAATAAGAGGGGCTATTTTTAGGCCGATGTCAGTAGCTAGTGAGTTATAGCATAAAGGCAAAGCCAAGGTGATGAATTAATTCACAAAGGATGAGGAACAGGGGAAGGATACGACTGGCATAGATGCAATGGAAACAAGAAGACAGAGGTTCTTTCATAGTGCAGTCATGTCACTCCTGGAATAGCTTGGGTGTGAGATGAGAAAATGCACCATAAAGATTTTGACATGTTGATTTACAGTCTGTTATCTCTTCAGGGCCATTCTGGAGTTCCTCTGCTAACAACCAGTGATGATAAGTCAATCTAACCCTTGAGATTTACAGATGAAAGGTGTTTTAAGCAGGTTATTCAATTAAGCTTTCTCTTTAGTTACCTTTAAGGAAGACCAATAACTTGATATTTGTTAAACCTCCAACTTCATTAAGTTTAGCTGAGATGTCTGTCTACAGCTTTCAATTGTAGACTTAATATTTGTTTTCTCTAAGTGTTAAATCTGCTTGATGCTTCTCATGGAAAGCACCATACATTTTATTGGTGCTTTCCAAGACAAGCATCATGTCAATTAGGGTTGAGAAAACTCTGCTGCTGCTATTGTTACTGCACCAACTAAAAATAAATAAATAAAATAGGCAAATCCAAAGCAGGGTTTCACTGTTGAATCACAAATGAATCAATGTTTTTGAATCAAACAGTCAAGTGAATGATTCATTGACTCATTTGTGTTATTCTCGAATTATTGTTTTTGAACAAATCGGATGAATGAATGATTCAAATGACTCACTCATACAGACACGTCCCAATTTGCCTGTTATAGCCACGTACACACTGCAGATAAATTCGGTTGTCAGTTCACCTTTTAGTACTTAATCGCGTTCTGTACACACACAGTTCAGTAAAATATGGGAGTGACAACCGTATTAACTCCCGAAAAATACAGGTAGTGTCAACCGCATTTACAGAAATTCTATGCAGTGTGTACGGAACCGAACTGACTACTAGTTGTTAATGATGTTATAACGTGCATCAGAGACGTGTCTCTCTTCTATATGTGCCGAGAATCACATGGAAAGCACGAGCCTTGACTCGTTTGTGTTGCCAGATCTTGCTAGAAAAATCTGCGAACAAGAACAAGCTCATAATAGAGTGCCCCAGGGATGACACATTTTTGTAGGCAAAACCCGGAAGCGAGTTAGCATTTTAGGACTTCCGGTTACAACGCCGTAAAGTCAATGGGTTTTTATAATGGGTTTTTGGTAAATCGCCTGAAATAAGGTCTCTAAATACTTTCACGTTTTGATTTATGACATAAAACACACCAGTTATAACCCACTTGTGATTTTTTAAACTTTTACTGTGTCTTCAAATCGGCGGTTGCTAACAAATTGCTAAAAGGGACTACTTCCTTTGGCGGGGACTTTAGACGTCATCATTAAAAACGGGACATTTGGACAGCATTTCTCATGAAAAAGTGGATAAGTATTCATACACAGCACAGATCATAATCATTGAGCATGTTTTTAAATAGAGTTGTTTTCTAAATAAAGTTTGAGGAAGCTTGGTGGTGGTGACGTTGATCCGCGACCATGGTGTGCTGTAGTCCGTTTATAGCTTACTGTTAGCCTTTTATATCTGATGACTTTATTTAGGCTTCAAAATCTATAAATGTTGTGTTAACTTGTAAAGATTATCTTGATAGACAAAACGTGTAAGTGTCATAACCCTGTGTTAAACACAGAGCTTATTTTCTGCGATTTTCCAAAAGTCTATGGGAAAAATGAATAGGCTTTCAGTCGAGGGAACCCGTGCGGCGCTAACTTCCGGGTTGGCCTACAAAAACGCGTCATCCCTGGGGCACTCTATAAACCAAAATTAATCCAAATGCTTTATGCTGAAAATAAGAACAAAATATCGCAACTCGTGTTTGCTCACTTGAAAAACATAAATCCGGTCGCTTTATGAGCCGAGCTTAAACAACAAGCATAAAAATGAGTGATCAATGCAACACAGAATGAGTGTGCTCTGTGTGAAACAGGCTGTAGGCTACAAGCATAAACAAAACACGACGCCTCCGTCGACTGTTTAATCAAAGACTAGAATAACACTTAAAGTCTCTTAAAGGGACTTTGGTTTAGTTAAATTGCTGAAAATAACAAGTGATTTGTCACTGTAATATTACTTTGGCCATAATAGAGGATACCAAACACGCAAGACACCAGAAAGTCGCTATGTTTTCCAAGCTGTCAATCATCGGAGTTTCGAGAGTGAGTCGTGTCCCGTACAAATGTAATGATAATTTAAAGGATACACTCCCGCATTTAAATGCGGTTGTCACTCCTGAAACTTACAGTGTGTACGTGAGACCTACTTATGACTTGAGTCAGGGAGATGAGAGGGTCTGTATCAAGACAAGTCATTTCACTTAGCGGCCATCTTTGAAACGCCTCTCGGGCATGCAAGTGCAGCTCCTATCTCTTTGAATGGGGAAACATCAAATTCTCCAAAGCTGTTTGCCAAGCTTTCGATTAAAACTGTCTCATAAATTTTGTTTCTAAATGCTCAAATCATGACAAAAATCTGTATTTTTCAGGCTGGATCAAGCTAATTCACATGTGCAGTCCTAAGTGTGTCTCGTGTCTCATTTCGGAGGCGTGCGTAATTTGTAATCAATTACTGATTAATGATCAATTAATGATACCTCCATACCTTTGCTCCCTTACTCAACATAAATCTTTTGGAGCTTATTCTTTGCATTCACAAGATTTGTACATCCTTTCAGTTCCATCTATATTAACTGAATTTGGAAAACAAGCCTTTCGGTACGTGGCACCCACTAATTGGAACTTCTTACAAAATGACAGACCCCTGTGTCGATGAGCACAAAATAGCGAAGCTACGGTGGCCGTTTGGCTGACACAAGTCAAAGATGTCATCATCTGAGACAGCAGAGAGTACGTTAGCCAGTCAAGCAATGAGGTTTCTTCTTACTTGTAACAAAGAATGGTTTCTGCTTCTAATAAACCAGGCGAATACTACTACTACTTCTACTTTGTGCATAGTCAACGTAGTGACGATGCCTCTAAAAACACGAACGATTTAGAAGAAGAACATCATAGTGAAGAAACGCGCTCTGTAGAGTGTTTGTCCGTTTAGGGCTGCTGTAGAAACATGCCGGCGCAAAATGACGACTTGACATGGAAGGGGGATCCATGGTATGAGATAGAAATGGCTCATTCTAAGGTAATAAAAACATAACGGTTCATTGTGTAAGATCTTTATACACCACTGAAAACATAGTTATGTATATTATATTGCATTTCGGTCAATAGATCCTCCCAAATTTTACACATTGCACCTTTAAGTCACCAGCCATTGGCAGGTGTGGCAGAAAAATGATTTTAGGCCCTGGATGCAGGGCCGGCGATTGCTATAGGCGAACTAGGCGGTTGCCTAGGGCGACAAATATGTTGGGGGCGCGGGCGCCCTCTAGGGTCGCCGTTACGTTACGTTAGGTGCGCAGTTGATGAAGAAAATGAAGCGGTCTAATAAACCCTCCGGTGCACAGGGACGAAAACGGAGAAAGATAAAAGGAAAACCCAGTATAGAGGTAAATCTTCTCATCTCGGCCATTAAGGTGTTAAATGAAATAAATGTGCTTAGTATTGTGCATCATCACCTTGAACTAGCGGTTAAACGGATTGTTGTTGATCCGTGATCCGTTCGGATCAAGCCCCACGGTTCGGGACGCATGTGATTCACGGATCATTTGCAAGTTTCACCGCAATAGAGTGAACAGGTTATAATTTGAACGTGTTTTGTTTTGCTATTTCACACATTAAATAGATATAAAACTATTCCAGCGCTAGAAGAGGAAAAAGAGGATTTAATTCGGTATCGCACGCAGGTGTTATCGGTACGCGCAGACGCGCATACAAGGCTCGCGCGCACAGAGAGCTAGAAAGAGAGAGAGAGAGGCGCGTTCCAGATAGCTCTTAAACCCTAAATTAATTTCTCTTTCGCGTCCTCAATGCACTTGGATGGTCACATACACGCATTATGTCAGTCAAAATAATAAAATAATAAAGTATTCTCGAAAACACATTCGGTTATGTCTTAATTGAACGAGGTGAGAATTCGGAATCGGATGTGTATATTGGATGTGCGCGTGCATGGAGTCTTACTCTTAAAGTGACAGCAACCTAAAAATACCTGCGGTTGTCTGTCATGTCAAACAACAAAACACAGCTTTAACAAAGATTAATCTATATTACATTACATTTACACAGTGAACATTTTCATTTTATATTTAATTATTACATTTCTGTACACAAATTAATACTACAGTTAGAACTCATATTTTATTTGTAACTTTATGTTGCATTTATCTATGCTTGTAGTTGGTGTATAGTATTTGTCCTTTGGGGGGAAGGGGGCTAGGGCAATCTCGCCTAGGGCAACCAAAGGGCTAGAGCCGGCCCTGCCTGGATGCACCTGATGCATCCTTCAAAATTAGCTGAATGAAGGACCGAAAGGAAGGCTGACTTCCAAGGATCTGTTGAGACAGCCATCAAATTGGGAAGCACCCAGTCTCTTGTTTAGTTTCTGAAAGAATCAGTGTTTTAGAACGAAGTAGTTGAAGGATGATTCAATGACTCATTCATACTGACCTTAACATGTTTCGCTCAGGAATGAATGAGTGTTTTTGAACGAATCGCTTGAGTGAATGATTCAAATATAAAGATAGTCACTTGTCACCACATACTGGCGTAACAATGTAACCTGCATAAAGATTCACTAAAAAATCCTCACACTGGTAATCAGAGTAATACAAACAGTGACGGTGAAAACACAACAACCAGTGGAATTTGGTATTTGCTTGCGTTCATTGGGGAAATTAGTGTTGAACTAGCCTTAAACATCTAACAAATGTTGCTGAAAGGCAAACATGCCATCTGTACTGCCACTTTTCGTGAAGTATAAGGGTTATCGAGCGGTCAAGCTCTGTGGTGAGTGAACATCCATCGCTCCACACTGTGAGTTTCTACACCATCAAAGGACTTCAAACAAACTGCTGTCCCCAGACCTACTTGCTCTCACTCACACTCACTCTCAGCTGTCTTATCTCCCAGGCAACGAGTCCCCTTCCCACAGCTGTTATCGTACGATGGCATATTGACGCGAGAGCGCACGATGGCTGGTGCTCAAAATAAGCCCATTGGAAATTGTTATTGGCAGTTGAGTGCTCGGTATTTCCAAACAGGCCTGTTTTGTAGTTCTTCCAGTGAGAGATGGGTCTTTCACTACAGCTTTGGACTTTCTGGTGTTCTCACTCTGATTCACATGATCTTTGAGGTGTTTGGCAAAAGGGCCACAATAGTAGGAGGTCAAAGTCATGGGGGAGGCAAAATTTGTGGTAACCGAGCAGCTGGAGGTAAATGGGCAGCAGCTGGATAATCTGTACTCTTGTTTTCTTCATGCATTCAGGCATTGGTTGGCTTTGTGATCAAGTGACTTTGATCGACACTAGCGCTTACCCTTAGGAACTAGATCTATTCTGCCTTTGGGAGTTCACATTCTTATTTTCATGAGTCACTGGGCCCTTTTCATGAGTGAAAGACATTTTGTATGACTCATACATTTTATTTATTGGCTTTTGCCTTTATAAGAGCATAATAAAGAACAGAGATGAAAGTGGAGAAACTGATTTTTCTCTTATCCTCACTGAGTCATTTATTTGATTTATTTAATTGTCTCCTGTGATGGTACAGCTGAATTTTCAGCAGCCATTACTTCAGTCTTCACACGATCATTCGGAAATCACTGAGTTGGTATATAAAGTCTTTCATACAACAACTAGTACAGCTACTCATGTTCTAGGTATAATGATTGTTCGTAACTTATTAATCAAAAAGAGTTATGAAGAAACTGGGGGATTGTACCATGTGTTTTTCCCGCTCTCACATCCTGAATGATTTGCATGCAGTGCTGTGATTTGAATGCAAAGGATCCGTGTCTTGAACATTCACCATACCTCAAATACATCAATGTCTTCAACTTTGCAGTGTTAAGTAGCATTAGGAGAGATCAGGATCGAGGATCCAGTTTTGCTAGCTGGCTAGAAAGTCTTTTTATCACAGCAGGAGAACAACAGCTGTCTCTCTTATTTTACTTTCTTGAGTTGAGAACATTTGCCACCTCCAGTGTATTGAAGGCTTATGGCGAGAGAAAGATTCATGGTCAGCTGTAAACCATCTTGACTGGCTCTGGATTGTTTTTCCTGGCTGGCCTGTAGGAGATTTGACTCATGACTGAGTACAGATCAACTCCACTGACCACTTTATCTCTTCTGTACAATAGAACCTCCCTCATTGTGCCATGCACATCTACTTTACATTAAACAGAAATATTAAACATCAAATATGTAGGTGTATTCTTGGACAACAGTCACTAGAATTCTATAGACATTTTCTGCTGACTCATTCTAGAGGACATTTTATTGGACATAATGTCAGGTCAACAACAAAAAACTGTGACAAATGTGACAATTGTATTCATGAATCATTTTTGCTAATCTTTCCCATTTTTTGTTTAATGATTCAAAATCATGTTTTAAAACAATATATTCAGAAAATATTTTGTGTATATCAGTATGTAATTATATATCATAAATGAATGTCATATATATGCATATATGAAAAGATGAATATGATTATTTTTTTTGTAGTTATTCCTTTTGAACAGAACAAACCTTGCATTTTAATAAAAGAATAAATAAATAAATGATTATGCCAAAAAAACTTTTCTTCTTATATTTCTTTTTTCAAATATTCAAGCCGTGATTTTTTTTAATTAAAGTTTCCAAACTGTTACAGCATCAAACCATTTTGTAATATATTTTAATAGCTTAATATATCCAGAATAAAATGAGTGCCACCTCATTGTTTCCACTATATAAATAAAAGCTCAAAAGAAAAGCTGTCATCAAAGGAATGAGGCAGAGCTTTCATGAGGCAAATCGGTCAAGGGTTAACAAATCTCTGTGTGAGTAAATGTGCATGTGCGTGTACAAGAGACACTTGAGAACAGGCACTTGGAAACTGTGGACAGTGCGTTAAAAGGTCGGGGGTGTTTGTGAGGATCACCTACCAAACTGCAGCCACAGCAGGACCTCTGAGGCCTGCTACAATTTTTTTCATTCATTCATCTCCAGTAATCTGTATGTGGGACTGTGACTGAACTTACTCATTCCTTATACCTTCGTTCTATTTGTTTGTTTTCCATGTAAACCAATAATTCAAGTCAATTAAACCATTAAACCAATAAATTTGAGCAGCTGTCTAACCAATCTTGTTCCCTCAGTCCTGCATGCTGTGGCAAATTTCAGATTTCCTTACCATGGCTGTTCTAAATCTGTCCCAGATTCACTCTGTCATATAAAAGATAATTTAGTCCCATGTGGACGATGGATAAGATGTTGATATTTATCACACATTTTGGACATACTCATACGGCAATATCCTGTTCAGTTGCTCAGGCTCTGCAGCTGTGGACATTAGCCATGACCAGTACAAAACCATGTCTAATCAAATGCACCCCCCCACACACACACCTAACTAACACACACTCATGTAAACACTCACATAAATTCTGAACTGCTCTCAACTTATGAGTGATAATGGCTATAAATGAAATGCTACTCCATTGTAGGCTACAAATGTTGAATATTCTGCTATAAAGGGCCTAAAATCCCTCACAGGTTGGCCAATTGGAATCAAATCTGTAAATATTTTCTATCTATCTATGTATCTATCAATAAATAAATAAATAATTACATTAAATAAACAAACAAACAAACCGGTTCAAAAATGGATTATACATGAGTCTTTGACGTCATCACGTGGACATGCTCTTAAACATTGTAATAAAACCTTAAGTACGCAGCAGAGTCTACTAAGTTTTATTAATAATATAAAGGTGTTTATTGTACTTTCACAGTACAGTTTGTTGCAGCCATGATATAGCTCATAATAAAATTCATATGAACTTTTTCCTCATCAGTCATCTTCTTACACATTCATGTGCAACATGAATTACACTGTAAAAAAAATCCCAGTAAAATTTACGGTAAAAAACGGCAGTTGTGGTTGCCAGTACTTTACCGTAAAAAATACAGTAGCAATGTAAAAAAAATCTGTTAAATTTACGGTAAAATAACGTATTTCATTAACTGATATAATGTTAATTTACCAACCTAATGAAGTACTAATATCTGTTTTGTACCTTTATAATACACTGACAGTCACCAAACACAGTGGTGATAAGAGTCACATGATGAATCAAAGTTCATCACAAGCTGAGTTTCCACAAGCTGAGAAGGACAACACTAACATATAGAAGGTGCACACAGTGTCATTCACACACACACTGAACACCATCATGGTAACATGCATGAAATTTTATAAATGCAATAAACATTAATTTAACAACATTAGATGTAACATAAAACCCTAATGTACATATCTGTTACAACAGAGACACAGGAAGCAGAGATATAAGCAGTTTTGGTGTTTATTGAAGTAACCAGCAGAGCAACAGGTAAGTAGATGGTACTGAAGATGGTTTTTGGAGAAGAATGCAAGTTAATACTGTCCTTTTTTGTGCTGCAGGTGATGGTGGATGGAGACGCTGGAGATGGCAGACAGGAACACTCACACACACAGGCAGGTAGGAACACGAGGAGAACTGGAGACAATGGAGACGAAGGAGACGATGGAGACGGGTAAGTATCACTTGGGAAGTCCTTGAGGTAAGCATACAACAAGTTGTATAACGAACGAGACCGGACAATGTGTGTGTGTGAGTGTGGGGTTTTTGTAGTGTGGCTGATGACTGTGATGATGAGCTTCAGGTGGCGGTGATTAGAATTCCGGTGATTGAGTGCACGGGTAAGGGAGTGAGGTGGAACCTGACGTGTCTGTGACAGTACCCCCCCTCCCACGGCCCGCTCCTGAGGGCCGAGGACCCCGACGTCGTGGTGGTCGTCCTCGAGGTCGTGGGGCAGGTCTGTCTGGGTGGTTGGTGTGGAAAGTCTGTAACAGAGTAGGATCAAGGATATCATTCTTGGGGACCCATGAGCGTTCTTCGGGGCCGTAGCCTTCCCAATCCACCAGATATTCTAAGAGACCACCACGGCGCCGGGAGTCCAGGATCTCTCGAACCTCGTAGGCAGTCCCATCGTCCAGGATGAGTGGAAGGGGGGGCTCGACGGCTGCCACGTCAGGTTCTGTGGAAGGAAGAACAGAAGGGTGGTGAGGTTTTAAGAGTGACACATGGAAGGTTGGATGAATTCTCTTGTACTGTGCAGGAAGTTGTAACCGGTAGGTGACGGGGTTGATCTGTCGGAGGATGGTGAATGGGCCAATGAAGCGGGGACTCAGCTTCTTGCAGGGCAGGCGCATCCTGATGTCTCTGGTGGACAGCCAGACCTTCTGCCCCGGTTGGTAGGTTGGAGCGTGGGAGCGCCGAAGGTCGGCTGTCATCTTGCGCCTGCGCAGGGCTCTCTGCAGCTGGTGGTGAGCTGAGTCCCATACCCTCTCGCTCTCCCGGAACCAGTAGTCGACTGCAAGCACGTTAGAGGGTTCCCCGTCCCAGGGGAACAGTGGGGGTTGGAAACCGAGTACGCATTGGAAAGGTGTTAATCCAGTTGTGGCTTGACGGAGGGAGTTCTGGGCGTACTCGGCCCAACCCAGGTACTGGTTCCAGGAGTCCTGGTGGCCGTGACAGAAGGTACGCAGGAAGCGACCGATCTCCTGGATCTTCCGTTCCGTCTGCCCGTTCGACTGAGGATGGTATCCAGACGATAGGCTGACGGTCACACCCAGGAGGGAGAAGAACGCCTTCCAGACTCGAGAGACGAATTGAGGTCCTCTGTCAGAGACTATGTCTTCGGGGATTCCATAATGACGGAAGACATGATTGAACATTAATTCCGCTGTGGCCATGGCAGTGGGTAGACCTTCCAGGGGGATCAGACGGCAGGCTTTGGAGAAACGGTCTACGACAACCAGAATACAGGTGTGACCATCAGATTCAGGGAGATCCGTGACGAAGTCCACTCCCAGGTGTGACCAGGGTCTCTCAGGAACGGGCAGAGGATTGAGCTTGCCGGTTGGAAGATGGCGTGGGTTCTTGGAGATGGCGCACTCCCTGCAGCCCTGCACGTACCTTCTGACGTCGCTGGCCATGTTTGGCCACCAGAAGCGCTGTTTGAGCAGCGAGAGGGTCTCATTGACCCCCGGGTGACCAGTGTCAAGTGATGAGTGAACGGAGTGCAGTAGTGGAGTGCGTCGTGTCCTAGTGATGTAACGCAAGCCCTGGGGGCAACCCGGCGGAGTGCGTGAGGAGGCATTGGAGGAGGGTAAAGTCTCTTCTGACCATTCAATGGGACTCATGAAGATAGATTCAGGTAGAATGGTTTCGGGGTCGTCATTCTTTTCCTCGGGAGCGTGGAGACGTGAAAGAGCATCGGCTTTGAGGTTCTTGGAACCAGGGCGGTATGAAATGGAGAAGTTAAATCTTGAAAAGAACATTGCCCATCTGGCTTGGCGTGGGTTGAGTCGTTTGGCAGCTTTCAGATATTCAAGATTTTTATGGTCTGTTAGTACTTGGAAAGGGTGGTTTGCTCCCTCCAACCAATGCCTCCATTCTTCTAGGGCAAGCTTTACAGCTAGGAGTTCACGGTCCCCGATGTCGTAATTCACCTCCGCCGGGTTGAGCTTGCGGGAGAAGAAGGCGCATGGATGGAGCCTACTTGGATTCCCCTGCTGCTGTGAGAGGACCGCTCCCACTCCAGTAGTGGAGGCGTCCACTACGACGAATGGCAGGTCCGGGTTAGGGTGGACGAGGAGGGGAGCGGTGGTGAAGGCCTTCTTGAGGGTCTCAAAAGCTTCTGTGGCAGGCTGGGACCAGGACAGAGACTTGGGCTGCTTACGGAGTAGGTTGGTGAGTGGACTGACTATGGTGCTGTAATTCTTGATGAAACGACGGTAGAAATTTGAGAAGCCAAGGAAGCGTTGGAGTTCTTTTATGGTACTTGGAGTGGGCCAGTTCTGGATTGCAGAGACCTTCCCCTCGTCCATCCGGATGCCACTGTGGTCAATCACATATCTGAGGAAATGGACAGAGGGCTGGTGGAAAGAGCACTTCTCTGCTTTCAGGAAGAGATGAAATTGCTGTAAGCGCTTGAGGACCTCCGCAACGTGGTGGCGATGTTCGGCCAAGCTCCGGGAGTAGATGAGGATGTCATCAATATATACCAGCACGAACTTGTGGAGAAACTCCCGGAGCACCTCGTGGATGAAATCCTGGAATACGGAGGGGGCGTTGACCAGGCCATACGGCATTACAAGGTATTCATAGTGGCCGGTGGGCGTGACGAAGGCGGTCTTCCACTCGTCCCCCTCGCGTATCCGGATGAGGTTATACGCGCTGCGGAGGTCCAGCTTGGTGAACACAGTGGCACCGCGGAGATGTTCCAGGGCCGCTGGGACGAGGGGAAGTGGATATCTGAATTTAACTGTGATCTTGTTCAAGGAGCGATAATCGATGCAAGGCCGCAAGCCTCCGTCCTTCTTGGCCACGAAGAAGAAGCTTGAAGCAGCCGGGGAAGTAGACGGGCGGATGTATCCTTGGTTAAGGGCCTCTTTGATATATTCCTCCATGGCCTTCTCCTGCGGTACTGATAGGGGGTATATACGTCCCCTAGGCACTGGCTCACCCGGTAACAGATCGATGGCACAGTCCCATGGCCGGTGTGGAGGAAGCTTGGAGGCACGTTGCGGGCAGAAGACGTCACTGAAGGGGGCGTAGTCGGGTGGAATATCGACGGAGCACTTTTCCACAGGACTTTCGATGGAAGTGGCATTGATGGAGATATTCTTGGAGGAAGGAGATCTTGAAACTGGAAGTTCTGGGAAGCAGTTGGAGAAACAGTTATCGCCCCACTTCAGGACTTCGCCCGTGCGCTAGGAGATGGTGGGATTGTGGAGTTCCAACCATGGGCGCCCTAGAACCACGTCAGCGGTGGATTCCTCCAGAACCAGCAGATGGATGTATTCTGTGTGGAAGATGCCCACTTGCAGTTGAAGGGGTCCCGTGACACGACGAATCATCTTGCGGCTCAGGGGTTTACCCGTGATAGAGTGGACCTGGTAGTTAGTCGGAGAAGGCGAGGTCTTGAGCCCGAGGTGTCGACAGAGGGCGCCGGAGATGAAGTTTCCTGCTGACCCTGAATCGAGGAGCGCCACCACTGGAACAGAAGCATTATCAGCAGTAAGGTTTACTATAGTAGTGAGTGGTTTCATCTGTTGTATAGAAGGAACGATAGCACTCACCACGGGCCGAGGAGGACGGGTTGGGCATGTGGAAATGACATGCCCAGGAGATCCACAATATAAACAAAGATTCAGGGTCAGCCTTCTCTGTCTTTCAGCTGGGGACAAACGGGAGTTATCCACTTGCATTGACTCGGGGGCTGGTTCTGGAGGGCTGACGGGCTCGGATCGACGGAGGGTGGAGGTCAGTGGCTGGCCCTGGTGCTCTAGGAGACACGACTGCATACGAGAACCCACGCGGATGGCGAGTTGGATGAATTGTTTGAGTCCCATGGAGTCCTCGTATGCAGCGAGATGCAACCGCACATTAGGCTCCAAACCTTGTCGAAAGGTGGTGATGAGGGCTTGTTCATTCCATCCGCTGGTCGCGGCAAGCGTTCTGAACTGCAAGGCATAATCGTTAACAGTACAGTTTCCTTGTTTTAAATTGTACAATTTCTCACCAGTTGAAGAGTCAGTTAGGGGTCTTCCGAAGACTTCTCTGAAGTGGGACACGAATGCAGAATAGGATTGTATGACAGAGCCTTTCTGAGTCCAGAGGGAATCCGCCCATTGAAGGGCCTTACCTTGCAACTGGGAAATTATGAACGCTATTTTCGCCGTATCGGTGGGATAGAAGTGCGGCTGCATCTCCAGGACCAACTCACACTGAAGGAGGAATCCGCTGCAGTCCTCCGCCGATCCTGAGTAGGGCGCCGGTTTGGCCATGGGACTGGCGGTGTAAACAGGTGAAGCAGCGGTGACTGCGGGTGCGGAAGAGGCAGCGGCGGTGGGTGCTGGTGACGGTGCTGGGTGTTGAGGAGTGAGTGCTCGGCGCAATGCGTCCACGAGCTCTTGAAACGGGTCCCGGTTATTTCAACGAAAATATATCAAATGTGAAGTGTCATGCAGGGAATTGTGGGAAGGTCAATTTACGTTTTTTCTCTGTAAATTTTACAATTAATTGTTATTTTTCACTTCCAAAAACTGTGAATTTAACGGTATTTTACCGTAAAATTGCAGTAAATGTACCGTTAGATCTATTACAGTTATTCACCATATATAGTAAGGAAACTTTCTGTAAACCAATTGACAGTTTTTCACCGCAGCATTTTTACAGTCTTTTACTGTTAAAATCACGGTCATTTTTTACAGTGTATGTTCAACAGCTACAAGTTACCAATTTGGATGGTAAACATGAATGCTTCCTCAAATAATAATTATTTTAGGAGCTTCAGAGATCATTTCAATAGACCAACCATTTTTTATGACCTCACTCGTACGATTTCATACATTTTTTTCTAATTCATATGTATTTTACAAGTTGCCAAATTCGTATGAGTTTGTACGAATGACCTACCCCTAACCCCGCCCCTAAACCTACACGTCACTGGGGTTTAGACAAATCATACAAATTCATACGAATAGAGTACCTCAGGGATGACGTGTTTTTGTAGGCCAACCCGGAAGTTAGCAGCGCACGGGTTCCCTCGATTGAAAGCCTATGCATTTTTCCCATAGACTTTTGGAAAATCGCAGAAAATAAGCTCTGTGTTTAACACAGGGTTATGACACTTACACGTTTTGTCTATCAAGATAATCTTTACAAGTTAAAACAACATTTATACATTTTGAAGCCTAAATAAAGTCGTCAGATATAAAAAGCTAACAGTGGGCTATAAATGGACTACAGCACACCATGTTCACGGATCAACGTCACCACCACCAAGCTTCCTCAAACTTTATTTAGAAAACAACTTCATTTATAAACATGCTTGCTGATTATGATCTGTGCTGTGTATTGAAGGGGTGGATTCTGGAATCCACTGCCGTTTCAATATATATCTTTTAAGTTATTAATCAACATTTATATGTCTGTTAAATTATTTGAATGACTTATTCAATGTATGTTAAATGATCTATTTTCCTCTGTACCTCTCACTGAGAGAAAAGAACATGTTATCAGTATGTTTTGGGGAAAGTTTCCTGCTCAGAGCAGATCTCAGATCAACTTCAGCCTTGAAGAAGCTGTGAATCATGTGTATCTGTGTATGTGCGCTAAGTGTTCTGTGCAGGTCCCTTTGTACTGGACAACTGGCATTCTGCTCGAGACCAGCAGACGCCACATCATGACCCCAAAAGGACATCCGGTACCTTAATCCAGGGTCCCCCTCGTCATCACCGTGACGAAGGGAGATATGCTTCTTACTATCTGTCCACGTGTGGAAAATTTCTAATCTTGTCTATTTTTCTTAGCCAATCAGAATCATCCAACCTGAAGTAATGACGTAGTTAGTTGACTCTGTTAGAGTATAATTGTTGTGGAAATGTGAATGTACACAGAGCGGCCTACGAACTCCTTGGGAGACTTGAAGCTGGCTTCTGCTGATGAAACTGCAAACTATTCGTCATTAAATTTTTCTTCAATTTATTATTTTTTTAAACTTTGACTCCGGGTCTTTATTCAACATATCTGGTCTCAAGGGTCCTAAACTGTTTATCCCCAACAGTATGAATACTTATCCACTTTTTCATGAGAAATGCTGTCCAAATGTCCTGTTTGTCATGATGACGTCTAAAGTCCCCGCCAAAGGAAGTAGTCCCTTTTAGCAGCTTGTTAGCAACCACCGATTTGAAGACACAGTAAAAGTTTAAAAAATCACAAGCGGGTCATAGATCAAAACGTGAAAATATTTAGAAGCTTTGTTAACCACAGACCTTATTTCAGGCGATTTAGCTAAAACCCATTCAAAAAACCTATAGTTTTAGACTTTGCGGCGTTGGAACCGAAGCCCTAAAATGCTAACTCGCTTCCGGGTTTTGCCAACAAAAATGCTTCATCCCTGAGGCACTCTATTAGCCACCTCGTAAAATACGTAAAATACGAATTGGTCGTGAGATAGCGTTACATAACCCGCGCTTAACCCATTCAACATGGCGGAGAAACAGTAGTGAATGGCAGGTATTTATTCTTGTTTCAAAATTAAGTTTGTTAGATGTTGCAGTATGTAAACCTTTGCTGTATATTTTTTTGAAAATTGCATGTAGGCCTTTTAGACAGCAATTCCATTATCGTCAGTTCATTCTCGGCTCGTGATATAAGTTATAGGCTAACAGAAGCGAACTACTGTTCAATGAGTTGTTGATTCGACCACCGGCACCAGCTCAATTAAGTCATGAATGAATCATCAAGGTTGTTTTGACTCAAATGAGTCATTCACGAATTGGACAGCGCTGTATTATTTCTGTCTGTTCACTCTTACTACAAAGCTGTGTCTACGATTGTGGATAGGAATACAGTTAAACCATGTTGCTGATAAATCCAGTTAAGTGAGTATCTGTGGTGGCTATGCAGTTTTTACCGCTCTTGCTCGCTGCCATGCACATTTTAAGCATGTGATTTTTTTCTGGTTTCTTTTTTTCCTTTCTTCTTCTGATGGTTGCATGCAAATGCATCCAAAACATTTTGTAATTCTTGGAACAAATATGTAATATAAATGCATCCTTTAAAGGCTTCTTTTCCACAGGTTAGGAGTGGAAAATTATCTTACCTAAATTTCAGAAGCTTTACAAAGAGTTTACCATGGTCAAAGCTGTAGACATGACAGAGCAGCATTCACAGAAAGCTTCTTGTAAGCTCTTTGTCATGGAAATGTTGATCTGCCAGCAAAGTCATTTGGCTTGCAGAACATCATTGAGGCTTGCAGAACATCATTTATGTGTGCTTGATATGGGGAAACATAGCAGACAACTTTGTGTATTTCTGGATATTACATCTCTATAGCCCAGAGCACTTTTCTGTTCTTCCCTACTCATTGCACTGGTATGCCACATCTTATTAAAATAAACTCTCATCTGGACACCCACCATGGCAACAAGGTCTTAAGCAATGAGTCGGGTTTCTTTCAAGGATTGCTATGACCTAACACATTAGCCTTCAGAACAATGAGAGAAACCTTCGTTTATAACTGAGATGCCAACTTTTCCAGATCTACTACTTAACATCTGCAGTGTCCTTGGTTCTAATATCCTTTCCCAACATCTTGTTGCTTGTATTCATGGCAGCTTCTTGCCCCTAGCAGGGATTAGAGTTAGAATTATTGCGACTTCATTCCAGGCTCCATTATGAGAAACATATGAACATATAGTAGTGTTTAAATCAAATGCTTGTTATCACTATGAAATATTTATGTTTTTGAATTAAATATAGCCACGCAATTTTAGACCAGATTGGCTTCAATGCAATACAAGATTGTGATTCAGTCAAATGCATAACAATTGAATGCATCCTTGGTAAATATATTTAACACTGTCATATGAACCTACAAAAATAGTCCTCAAAAATACTCCAGTATATATATATATATAGCCGGCACAAAATACAGTAGAAAGTAATAGTTGACGTGTGTATGACACTGTGAAAAAGGGTTTTTCTGTATTTTGTACTTTGAGTCTGTGAGTGAGTCTGTCACATATACAGAATGATTCTGCCATCTCTGAGGAGGTCTGAAACTGGATCAGTGTTTTCAAATGAAGTGATGTAACCATCAATTCTGGACGTCAGATGGTCACTGCTGCAAATATTTACACTAATTTTTGTTCATAGGACTCACCATCCACAAACAAACCTAAATTTGCTTACCATACCAACCCTATATAGATGCACCAGATCCACATGAATGTGATGCAATTGTGACTCAAAAGGTTAATACAAACCATTGTATGCCTGTGCATGACTAATACAATAATTTATGACCGAGAGTTTAGTGGGAACTTTTCTGCTGCTTATGAGGTTCCTTCACGAGTAAGTAATATGGTTTATTGATTCTTATCCAGCGTGATTTTGGCAACCATGCCATGTTTTCAAAAGGACACTTTTCTTTGCTTTAAACTTCCTTAGTAGGTTCTTTTGCAGTTGACCAAAGAACAGTGATATTTATAGTTTACATGGTGGATTAAGAAAAGATATGAATGCTTGTCATATGAATCTGCTCAATTCAAAGGTTAGGATTAAAAAAGGAAAGTGAGAAAAGGGGTGTAATGTACGCTATGAGGAAAATGACTTTTGACCGCAGTGTCAAACCTTCATACAGGGTTTAACAACATTTTATGGGAAAGAGACTTATGATTTGACAATGGTGTCACTTGTCTGCCCAGCTGCTTTGGAAAGCTGGAAGCTTTGCCTTCCGTATTTTTGGGACGGCCACCATCCTCTCTCCGCTTGCCCACTGTAAACGGGTGCCAAGAGTCAAATGGAAATTAGGTGAATGCATTTGAAATCAGAGCCGTCAAATATGTTGCATGTTTGCGTATGCCGTGTGGATGTGTTTGTAGGGGGTTGTCCGGTGTGAATTGTTGTGATACGTGTATGTAAGACGAGATGTGCTGGAGACAGAATGGTAGCACTCCATTTGCTTTACTTTGGAAGGCAACAAATAACCATGAGAGCAAATCTGGAACTGGTGAAACAGACACTAAAGTAGAACAGTGCACCCATTCAAACCAATAATTTGCCCTGGCATTTTTAAAGGGTAGAAAATGAGATCATTGAGTTTTGGTGTTTGAGTAAAGATGAACAAAATATTTTAAAAAACAGGAAACGTTTGATTCTGAGGTGATATCGAAGGTCAGTTTTAATTAAATTTTAGCTCAAATATTTTTTTAGCCAATTTAATCTATGGCAAGGCTTCTTTCAGTTGCAGTTGCTGGTTTACGGAAATTAAAGAGCCGTGCCATGTTTTTTCTACTTGAGGAATGGGGATTTGAAGAAACACCTTGTGCTCTGAACCCTGTCTTGTTCCATGCACCTTTGGCCTGGTGAAGCCAAAAGCAATGGTGTGGAAAATGCTGGGTTCTAGCATTTAAACTTTAGTTTTTGGTCCAGGACAAACAAAATGTACCAGAAAGTACCACAGTATTATGCATATTGGAGAAAGTTGCTCTGCATATTGACAGACCACACTTTGAGCCTCATCGGGGTAGGTCTGGTTTAGGAGACCTGTGATTTTGCCATTTAGAATATGTCCCTTGATCAACATTTCTATTAACCAATCAGATTTTAGCATTAGGTATAGGCCTGGGGCTTTAAAAACATTCATTGTGTTTATAAGTATAACGATATTATGATATTAATCTCAATTTCCGCACGGCACTCAATATGAAATACTTCATTCTGATATTTCCTAATATTCGCCGTTGTCCGTTGCATCGCTGTATAAGGGACTGCTTGTGTAATTGAAACTGGCACTACTTTTATGTCTCTTGTAGCCAATCACACTACATACTCACTCGCTTATTTCATGTACTGCCGCCATTTTGTCTCAGTTATGTGTTATTGTGAAAGTCACCTCATTACTATTAATATTTTAGTACTATTGTTGGTGTGTTTGTTATGGAATCCCTAAAGGGTCATGGTAATGGGAAAAAAATATGAGATGGGAGGAAGGTTTTTTTTTTTTTTTTGCAGAAACTTTGCATTTACTCACAAAACCTTTGTGTTAATTTAAAAGAACGCTAAATTTCTAGGGAACACAAAACATTGAAATATCATTTTTCCTCTCATTTTATATTTTTTCCATCACCATGTCTCTTAGGGGATCTGTAGTTCATCTTAATATAGACCAATGGTGTTTGCAAACAGCGATGATGTTTTTGTGGGCGGAGCCTACCTGGTTGCAGAAAACAACATCAGTAGAAGTCTATTGAAGCCACGGAATAAAAGAATAAAAAGTTAATTTCGAGTTTATATCTTAGAATTCTGACTTTTATTTCTCACAAATCTGAGTTTACTTTGTCAGTGGTAAAACAATGAAACTACTGTACAGTAGCTTTATGTAAGAGTGTATGTACTGAATGTAAACCTAATAGCAGGATGGAGTCTGCATAGTCTAAATAACAGACAAATGAGGTGTTAATTAACTTTTTTTTTTTCTTTGTCAGCAGTGTGACGATAATGGCACATAATCTGATAAATACCGAATGAGGTCTTTTGAGAGTTTGCCTGTTCTAGTGAGAGGGAAACCATTATTTTCGGTTAAGTAACCAAATGTGAACAGGAATAAAATCCAGATGGGCTTCTTGGACTTTGTTTCCATAGTTGGGTTTTGGCTATCGGTGACAGCAAAGGGAGTGTGTGAGAAAAGAGAAAATTTGTAGTTTAATCTCTGCTGTTACATAACTGATCTGTCTGAAGATGTGCCCGTGAAAGTTAACCCTAATATAAGTGTGAGCATAGCTTATGAGCAAATCATTCTGACTATTATAAGAGGGATTTACCTTTTTATTCAGGTCAATGCTACCCTTAATCTGTGGTGGATTGTCTTATTACTTATGTGCATACAAGACATGTAATCCTATCTAGATGGACTTTCCACATAAAACATTAAGCTCTAGAATCTCATGTAAAACTGCCTTTACTTTTACATTTCATTCTCTTAAAGTAATGGTAGTAAACCCATGGTGTGTTGTATTACCCCCAGAGTGATATACATGATCCAAAAGGAAATATGTTCCACAATGAGTTTCATTGTCTTTTTATGTTTTCAGTGTGTGGTTGCACTCATAACTGATTACTTGCAGACTTTACTATAGTAGATTGTTGCAATCTTAGATGATTATCATGCTCTTCTGCAATACTCAGTTGTGACTTTCTGAAGTCAAATATTTTTGTACAATTATGTCTAAACTGTATAATTTACAGATGTCTTTGGCAACTAGTCTCCTACACTATATAGATTAGTGTCTCTCATATTACTCAATCTTAAATCCATATTTCATATCTGTTTAGATTGTTTGGTAAGGTGAATTAAGTGGAATAATGTTCAGTCACCTGATCAGTATTGCTAAATAAACCCCCTTACTGTGATTCAAGACCCCTTCCTGATCACCCAATTAATTTTGCTTTTGTCAACATACATACATTACATAGAGGGTTCTCGTGTGACATTATATGCACTGATATTATAATTCTAGCTGATACCGATAAGCCAAAAATTATGGTATGGCTGCTCAATAGCCAATATTAAAATTCTATACTGTTTTATCTAAATAAATTAAAATAAAACATTACAATTAATCATTATAAATGCTACAAGATATTAGATTATTAAATTATTAATGCTTTACTTTGATAATTAAATGATGGGAAAGGTAATCTGTCATACGGTATATATATCATCATGCATCCCTGGATTGAAGTGTTTTAACTAAACTTAAAATTTGGGTTTGTGCTTCTCAGCCAAAGCTTATTTTACTGAATTTTTTATTTTTATTTGATTTTTATGTCAGCTGTAAACTACAGCAATACAAACAGTAGGCTATGTCTGCAGCTTCACAGCATGTGTGCTCATTTATTCCTGAACAATTATCAAGTGTGAACTTTAAATATATCGCCAAGCAGTCAGTCACACAACATGCACAAAACCAGTCCATACAGATCAGCTGCACACCCTCAGAGCAAATATTGTGCACATGTGAATTCACTGTTGATGAGACTCTGGAAACATGTTACTCTAGAGACCCAAGTGGTTCATTTAAAAAAGGTATCAATATATATTTGCCTGTTGACTTGCAAATTGTGCAGCGTAGCTTGTAAGTTTTGCTGCACAAAACACACGGTACCCACTAATTAATTATCACTGACAAGATAATTAATAATACAACCAAGTTAATAATCGCCAATGTAATCATTTTATGATAATTAATTATGCTCTATATCATTACTTATATTCTTGAACTGCATCTTGTCTTTCTTCTAATTGTTTTTTAACGGCTGAGAGACATTGTGGTGAGTCAAGCAGCCACTTGTTATTAATGCAAAGCATCTGGCTTTACTTATCCCAATGGAATAGCCTACCAATTAAAATGTGTCCAAGGAACATCAATATTTGACTGGAAAAGGTGACCCTTTGAATGTTTACATCTACATGGAGAGCTTGTCCAGAGTTCACAACAGTGGTATAACAACTGTTGTTTCAGCCAACCCTGAATACTAAGTTGTTCCGAATTCTGCAATATTCTCTTTGAAACGTCTAGCTGAACAGAAGTAGCGCTGTGGTTATTTTCAGTTTTATTTATTTTGGAGAAGTACAGTTTATATTTGCATGTGGGCGATGAAAATAAAAGTTTTGTTGTTTAAATAGCAGTACTGCTAGAAGAACATCGAGTGCTCTGGATTTTGTGTGTATAACTTGAAATGTTTTGAACGTATGAAGGCTAGTAGTTTGCTTGTAATGTGAGCATGTTGTGATATTCTGTAATATGTAAAAGTAGAATATACGGCAGGGTATATGTTGAATGCTTGAATCTGATTGGTTGACGGACGTTTTAAGGCATGCAGTTATTTTCAGGGAAATGCATGGCTAAAGTAGTTTACCGCATTACATGTCCATATCACTTCACCAAATTATTTCAATTAGTTTCATTAATTTCAAAGGTCCTTACAGCCTAAAACAGCAAAAGAACCAAAACCCACAAGGACACCGACCAAGCAAATAAATATAGTAAACAATATGATAAAAACAACAAATTATTTCCATGTTTTTTTTTTTTGGCCTCAAAATGACATTTTATTATGTACAGAAAGCACATACTCTCTCTCTCCCGCTTAAACGCGCACACATATACAGTACGGACACATACTCACACATAAATGTGTTATCAGCACTGCTTTGATGATTCTATCAGTAAAATAGTTACTTAACAAATTACTTAAAAGCTACCTGACATTTCTCACTAGCAAGGTAATAACGACACTGTTCTTGAAGCAGACAAACTTCATTAATAAATGCATTAGTCTGCTATCAACTCAGCTCTGGCTCAAGCCTCCATTAGAGATCTAAAATGACATTTTGGAGGCACAGGATGAGATGCATAAGAAATTAGTACTACACACAAGAGCATTTTAAGGACAAAAACCTGACAAATGTCTTGAAATACAACATGTGAACAATGTCTTGAGGTGTGGTAACTGTAGTATAAGCAGAATAATTGACTCTGATCCATTGAATTATTAGAAAATAATGCACACCCGCTTCGCGTCATTGCCACGTGTGTGTGTGTGTGTGTTTTCTACATGTGTTCTATTAATATTCTTTATAGGAGATAAATTCTATTTAGTGTCAGAAACCTTACACTTGATCTCCATTAAAAGTTGCTGAGCGATCGTAAATAGTTCTGCTTGAGTTCTCATAAACCTTGTAACTGCCAATGCTTAATTTTCTAGCATTTCTAAACAAATACATGATTGGGATAGACAAAGCACTCCTTCCTGGCCCCAAATATGACTATGATTAAGAGATGGCTGGGAAACACAGGACAGGTATGTGTCGGCAGGCATCGAATGCCTCTGCCCCTTCTTAGAGCTTTCAGTCTAACCATCTCGGCTTTGCCAAATTTAGTGCTGGTTCACAGTTTCCAGACTTGCTCTATGGCGGCAGACTCAATGATTGGGTCTCTCTGGCTCTAAAGGCCCATCACAGCAGAGTCTGTCTACACAGGAAGTAGACTGTGCCCAGTTCCTCCCCCATCCACCCTCCACCCCAGCGAACGAGTGTCAAGAACAGCCTGTTCCTTTAACCTACAGATGCTGCACCACAACTATGTCAGTTGCCTAAAGCATCAGCTGAAATTCAGCTGAGTTTGACATCAGTGTGACAACCCAAAAAGTGATGATGGACACCCACCACAACCTAATTAAAATGATCGTCTTTGTCTCGCCGGGCCTTTTTAACAGATTAAATGCATTATTGCTGCACTACACAACAAAACTGTTGTTTTATTTTCCTGTTGTTACCACAATTTTCTCCATCTTTCCAGCTCCAGATGTTTTTTTTTTTTGCACCAAAAGCATGTTAGTGGAGAACCAGGCATGAGTGAGTCATTGTGGGTTGCAAACTGCATTCCATCCTACTCCTGAACATCTCCTGAACATAAGTTCTTGAAGATATCTTACTCATAAAGAAGAAGATAATGATTCCAACTGATGCCATGACATTATTTCTCTCCTTTACAGCTCTGCCAGCAGTTGTTCGGGAGCATCTGCACTCTCTTATTGTTTTTGATGTTGTTGTTTAAATGTTTGAAACATTTGTAGATTTAATTAATGGTGTCTCCTGCTGGGAGAGCTTGACATTTGGACATTATCCAGTTGTTTTCATCTGAATCTTGTTAATGATCACTAAACAAAATATATTTGTCTAATTTCAGAATCTTTAAACATGAGTATTTAATCATTCTTAAACATGCATTCTTAATCATGCCCAAACATACCTACAAATAAATAAATAAATAAAAACCCCATACTGCTTTGTAGGAGCAATATTAAAGGTGCTCTAGAATTAAAAATTGAATTTATGTTGGCATAGTTAAATAACAAGAGTTCAGTACATGGAAATGACATACAGTGAGTCTCAAACTCCATTGTTTCCTCCTTCTTATATAAATCTCATTTATTTAAAAGACCTCCGAAGAACAGGCGAATCTCAACATAACAACGACTGTTACGTAACAGTCAGGGTGTACGCCCCCAATATTTGCATATGCCAGCTCATGTTCAAAGCATTAGACGAGGGCAGGACGTCTGGATGTGCACAGCTGAATCATCAGACTAGGTAAGCAAGCAAGAACAATAGCGAAAAATGGCAGAAGGGGCAATAATAACTGACATGATCCATGATATCATAATATTTTAAGCGATATTTGTAATCTGTCTTTCTAAATGTTTCGTTAGCATGTTGCTAATGTACTGTTAAATGTGGTTAAAGTTACCATCGTTTCTTACTGTATTAACAGAGACAAGCGCCGTCGTTATTTTCATTATTAAACACTTGCAGTCTGTGTAATGCATGAACAGAACTTCATTCTTTATAAATCTCTCCAACAGTGTAGCATTAGCCGTTAGCTACGGAGCACAGCCTCAAATTCATTCAGAATCAAATGTAAACATCCAAATAAATACAATATTCACATAATCCGACGCATGCATGCAGTATGCATAACGAACACTTTGTTTGAGGGTTATATTAGCAGTGTAAATTTTTATGCACTGTTTAAGGCAAGCGCGAGCTCCGTGGGCGGCGAGCGTGAGCATTTAAAGGGGCCGCAATGTGAATCGGCGCATTTCTAATTATGCCCCAAAATAGGCAGTTAAAAAAATTAATTAAAAAAAATCTATGGGGTATTTTGAGCTGAAACTTCACAGACACATTCAGTGGACACCTTAGACTTATAATACATCTTGTAAAAAAAGGTTCGATGGCACCTTTAAAGGGATAGATCATGTAATTCACTTGCCTCATGCCATTCCAAACCTGTTTTTTTTCCATCTGTGAAGAAGGAGATGGATAAGGGATGAGATGATAGTGATTGTGAAAAGTACATAAAATCTCCATAAAAGTGTACTTTTATGGCTCTACTTTCTTAGTGACACTCCACCCATTTAAATCTGGCACGCACACGAGAACATCTTTGGCCTAAAACATTTTCTATATCAGTGTGTTGACTGAACACTCCTGTATGTTTCTGGTCTTACCTTTTGAGTAACTGTGAGTTGATGAGTCCAACATTTAAGAGAGTCTTACTGTCAAATAAAAATTAAATACTCCATAAATATGACCAACTGTCCTATGATCTTTGTGGAGTCAAGACAAGTTTTTTAAGGCTTGTTTTTGTAAAGCTGATGGTTGGACAATACTGTAGTTTGTTTTTGAGCAGAATTGTTTTTATAATAGACTCTATGCATCAGAGTTTATAAAAGTCAGAGCTAATCTTTGCAGTGCAGGGTTTGACACCCTCTTTAACACCCTCTTTAATATCAGTAACATGAGCTGTAAATGGTCCCTGCAGTGGGACTGAAAGTGAATTTACAAGGCCAAGGTCTATAGAGTTCATGACACTCATATAAATATAGCATTCTTTGATTGCTGATATCAGGTTTGATAAAGGTAATGACCTTTCGAACAGTGGGGTTTTAAATGCAAAGAAAAATGCCAATAGTTAAAGGTACACTATGTAACTTTTGGCCTTCTAGTGGTTAAAAAACAAAACTGGATGCATTTTGCTGAAGAACATTGTTTTGGTAGCCCATATTCTGAATTTGTCCTCTGCATTTAACCCATCCAAGTTAGTGCACCAACATTAGAAGAAGTGAGTAATGAACACACACACACAGAGAACAGTGGGCAGCCATCTTGCTATTGTGCTCGGGGAGATATTAGGGGTTGCTCAAAGGCACCTCAGTCATTTCCTGCTGGTATTGAGAATCGAACTTGAAACCTTTGGGTTACCAGTCTGACTCTCTGACTATTAGGCCACGACTGCCCCAAATTGTTCAGGCACTCGACTACAAATCAACTTTAAATCTATCAGTTCTCGGAATGTCAGAAAATCCAAGCCAATGTTGATTCTTGTTTTATTACGAGCTCTCTCAGATTTTCTTTTTCCAGCAGACACTCCTCTCTTTGGCGTTTTTGTCAATTAAAACAGGTGATTCTGCTGAGGTTTGAGATTTATTCATTCTCCGAGTCAAACTTTCTCACTCAGTGGCTACGTTTACATGCACCAATTTTCTTCAATCTGAATTAATTGAATCCGACTGCAGATCTGTTTACATGTACTCTAAACATTGTAATCTGATTTAAATATCCATTTATATGTGTTCTATATACATTCCGATTAAAACTTTTGCGCACACACTCTGCGTGTGTGACGTCATATCAATCACTTGCGTTAACCCGGGTTACGTCAACAGACGATCATGTATCGATGAGATATTGTCAAAAGCATCTAATCTAGGCAATATTAAGAAGATTTGGCATTTCCAATTAATGTAGGCATGTTACATTACTATTGTTAGGCTTCTTTCTTTCATTATTAAATTAATATTATAATAAATTTGCCCCGCAATAATTTGCCCTGAGGATAATATAAGATTAGGCTCTTTGCTATCTTTGAAAATTATTTACATTTTTTGTAGGTCTTATACAATGAATTATAGGCCTATAAAATTATTAAGAGTGTAGGCTATATATTGTCATCAATGAAAATTAAGTGCAGCTTTACTTCAAGCACTGACCAAGACTCAAACAACCTGTTTACACGAAATACTATTATTCTCATTTGTTTCACTAGCCATGTACGGCCACAAGAGAAATAATGGAATAAATTTAGACAGTTATATATCATTATCAGCATTTTATGTTGAAATTCGTCTCTGAGAGAATATGCTCCGTTAATACAGCGTAAGACAGCTCCATCAATGAGGTTAGACCTTTTCACCGGCATAACTCGAGCAAAGTTTGCACGTTGCTTCTTGTGTGATATCCATTGGCTCCCCTTCTTGTTTTAAAACGGAAAAAAATCCAATATCATAACGAAGGGATACATACGCCACTGCCTTTACAACTAAAGACGTGAACGTGAACTTGCGCACAGCATAATGCATTTCAACATTGCACTGCACATGTGCTCCAGGGACTTTTGAATATGATTGAGAAAGTAGACGGATTCAAGTGTTGGTGATTCAATGGTAATTTTTTGCTGTTGGATCGGATTAGAAAAGGAATAAACCACCCCTTCCAATCCGATCGAAATTTCATTCGGATCGAGCTCAATCGGATCGATTAAGGTGTTTACATGAACGTTTTTCAATCCAATTGAGCCGTCAATCCGATTACAAATGGATTATTTGGGTGCATGTAAACGTAGCCATTGTGACAACTAACCAATGCCACTTTCACACCATACATGATTCAAAGTAGCCAGAGTATCTTTTCACTATTTACAGATATGAGGAGACACGCAAGGGTGAGTGACATGTGCAACTTTCCATGAAAACTATCCCATTAGGTCACTTATAATTGGCTTAATACCATAGTGAATCAGGGTAAGACAAAAACACGCCTTGGAAGAAGGATTGATGATGTATTGACTTGAATTTTGTTATTTTTGAACAAAAAACGTTTACATAATGTATCTTTAAAAATTACTTTTTATATCAGAATCATTTATTTGCATCAGTAATGCAACCTTTCTCAAATGTGCCCAATAAAAACGTCTCCCAATATAGGTCTTATATCACCCTGAAAGGGTTTATTTTGCAATTATGATGGGCTAACTTGTACATTATCCCGCTAATTACTCTGCTACTCGTTAAATAAACAAATAAATGGCCATGAAATATTGAAACAAAGTTATTAGTAAAGTTAGTATTATTTGAGAAACATAATATGATTTGCATGAAACTAGCACAGCTGTGTAGGAAGTCATTTTAAGGGTCATTACACAAGATGGATGACTGCAGAAAGCCACGATTGACCGATCATGTGAACCTAATCAGCACCAACCAAGAGAAAGTTAACCGTAAGTGAGACTGTTAACAAGCTGTAAATATTGACTGGCAGTGCTAGGAAAATGGCATATGGGAGGGACGGATTAGCACAGGGGCTAAATTTACCCCTTCATGTTGAGGGGGTTGGGATTGAGAAGCACGTTTGTGAACATAAATTTGCCTGCTTGCTTTCAAAGAGTTGTTTTGCCTCACTTGTGAAGAGCCCTGTTTATTGCAGTGGATCGAGAGGTCCTCCTTTTAACTGTCTTTAATGAAATAACATATCACAAACTCCCAGTGTGCTTAAGGCCACAGGCTACAGCGGCAGCCAGGTGGATTAACCTGCGTCTGGGGAGTTGGAGGCAGTTTTCTGCCTCAGCTGCCGTCTCCTCTCAAAAGCACTCACCATCTCGCTCTGGGAGCTCTCTTCAGAGAGGGTGGCAGCTGGCTCGGCCATGTTTTTCAACATACTGTGCCTGTGGGCACACATTTATAAGTCAAATACTCTCTATGACAAAAGGAATAACAACAGCATGATGGAGTTGGTGTGGTGAACAGCTTCACAAACGCAAGATAAATAAGCATTCCTGGTGCACTTCCCAGATAACATTAAGGCATTTGCTGTGTCATTTTTATACTGTTCATTTTGGGATGCGCCAGATCATTCTTAGATGTGGTATTTTAGGGGGAATAAGCACACATAGAGATCTTCATAACACAAAACGCTAAGAATTTTGTCAATCGAAGTCATACGCCACATCTTCAATCAATCAGAAGTTCTCGACTTTAACCAGGATCAGCTGTTTTTATTGGATTATTTGCTGAGGATAGTCATAATTTTTGAGAAAACAAAGAACATCCGTACAAAATATGATGCATCAGCTGCTGTATTTGCAAAATGTACACGTGTGCACTATTATCAAAATGTAACTTGGCAGTAAACTCTTAAATACTCTGGTTTTCAATGAAAAGACTGTTCCAGTTGACTTTTTTTCCATTTGACTAGTGACTTTTTCCCCTTCATTTGTTGTGCAAATTCACTACATTTATGTATAATTTGCATGATTTGTATTCGTTTTCAGTAGCAGCTTCACCAGCTGCCTGTCTTTTTTCTCAATTTCAATGAATTAGAACTGTAAAACCTGATAAATCCAATCATATTACTTAAGGAATTTCATCTGACTGCAGCCGTCGCTCTATACCGAATCTTAATGAGTGTTGGTCAGTGGGGTCAAATATTCACAGACCCCGTTTTAGCTCAAGGCTTCCCCTGAAATCCTTTAGATACTGATTCATCAAAAATCCACTTGTAAAGCCCCCTCCCCCATATAGTCTATTCTTGATGCAATTTTTTCTTCTTACCAGTAACTCCAACTGACCCACCTGTTATGTGTGTCTCTTCGAGGGCTCTTCTTTTATGAGTGGGCCACACTGCATTATATTAGGAGTCTATTTAGGTCTGCATGTTTGGCAGGGAGCTGCAACTAGAGGCTTAAGACCCATACTTAGGCAGGGATAGAAGCCTGTCTGGGGAGAGCTCACTCTCTTTCATTCAGCTTGGTTTAGGTTCACAAAACAAGGCTGTCTGCCTCTGTGAAAAGGCGCTGGCTGACACAAAGACCTTTTTCTTTTCAAATGCTGCTGTCCTATGATTGCGCTGTTAAAAATTCATGTTTGGTAAAATGTTAAAGATTGCTGTAAGATACTTGCCAAATTCTGGCTTTTTCTTTTTGGTTTTCAGGACATTTACACAACAGTACTAAGATGATTCATTTCCAACTGAAATGTCTGTGGCTTTTTGTTGTCATCTTAGGACTTTGGAAAACATCTAATACACAGATGCACTGTTTCCCCACAAACACTGTGAATATGAATTTAATGCTGAAAACTTCCTGCCATTTTATGACCGTTTAGTATTTGGCATCTGAAACGGTTAAATATGGGCTGATACTCACTCCCTTCTCTCCTTGACTTACTGACGCGCAATCGTTCCTGTACGCTTCAATATTTGGATACAAAAGGCTTTGGAAAGTAAAGCTGACATACACTAGTAAATGACAGGAAAGACTGTAAATGGGTGTGGAATGTCAACTGTCTAGTAGATTCATGAATACTTTCCAGTTCCTGGACTAGCAATGTCGAAATACAGGCTGCTTGGCAGTCATTCTCTCTAATAGAATTAACAGGTGAAACTTCCAATTAGGTAAGGCAAGGTAAAGCAAACACTGGTCCAAATATTTGTTTTGGTTTCTCTCAAGACACAAATATAAAGATGCTGTACTGCAGTTACAGGAATTCAAACAGAGCTGAACAAGCAAATGGAGAGCTGTACTTCAAATACGAATTACACCCAGAGCCAAGGAGGAACCAACTTTCTAAATACACATTCTGCTTTGAGTTTTGAGATATGAAGTCCAGATTTTCTGAAGAAACAATGAAAACAGAGAAAATTCCTAGACACTGTTGAAGCTTGCCTATTTTTAAATAGCACAACATTTGGGTTTAAATAATTGCATGCATGTTTTAAAACCATCCACACTTCAGAACTTTTAATCATTTAATAATGTTTTGAAAGCTATGACAGTATGCAACATTTTTTTTTCAGCCTCGATAACAAGCATGTGTGTGAGAGGTGTTTGTTTATTTTCTTGTTGGCTTTGAATATTAAATAAAGCTGGAAAATACAGTATTTGCAATCATATTCATTGATATAGACAGGTTTGATGAAGGTTTTTGACAGTGTATTTCCAGGTGAACCAAAAACTGTGTTTTGCTTGTCTTGGCACACCTTACAGTCTTACACGACATGCTGAATTTCAGCAATGAGCTGTGACCTTTCACAAACCTCAATTTCAAAAACATATGGTTTCTAGCACAGACTGTTGATGAGAAATGTATCCAACACTCAGAATCTAACAGTACTTGCACTCATATATTCAAAAAACAAATACAAATTTCCAATCTCCGATTATAAATGATCAAATATAACGAATGTGTATTAGTTTGAACTGTCCCATCAACACTCTGGCCTGATGACTCCAATTACAACATGATAAAAACCTAAAAATTGTTCTACGCTCTCAGATTTCTTCCAGTGCTGACACAAGACTAGTGTGGACTGACATGGTTCATACCTTGTGGAAGTGACTAGAACGTGGTAATAGACTGAAAATATCTGTCACCTCCTCTGATGTCTTGTAAAATTGCCTTTTTTTTTTGTCCATGACAATCAAATGTGTGTACATTGCAAAGAATTAAAAAAACAAACAAAGAAGTATTGAAATGAGATTGCTCAATCTTTCAGCTTTCATACTAGCAAAAACTACAGTATAATGTGTGTGTATGGAAAATGTGGTTTGCATAAAAAGAGAGATGATTGTAAAAGAATAAAACTGTTTAGCTAATGCATGATTAAGAAATAACCTTCAGTTGTTTAATCAAAGAAAAAAATCAGTTTATTCAAATGCAAGTGCAGTTTGACAAGTTTATACACTCATTAAATATAGTCATTGTGTGATTTGTACTGCGAGCAGCTTAAATATTTCAGTATATGATAGTTAGTTTTGTCCAATTTGGTCATTGTAATAATCATTTCACTATTTGAGCTTAGTTCTATAATGCTTTAAATAGTTTTTCCAAAACAAATGCTTCATAAAAAGAATGATAATTCTAAATGAGATGAGTACGGTTTCCCATGATGCTTTGCAGACCTTGATAATAATAAGGCCGTTCATATCAAATGCTTGTCCTTTTATGATCCCCTCGTGCTAATCCATACAGTCCATTTAAAATTCCAAAGCCAACACTTTGAAGTTGACCTCCTCGATCTTGGAGGTGTTGGAAGCTTGCATGCACAGGCATGTAATCGAGTATCATTTCTTTTGCTCTGCAGGAAAAACAGGTGCTATAGAGGCTGAAACAATAGGCAGCAGTTACTGGGCAAGAGAGAAGACTTCATTGTCACAATGATTGTCATCTGTTTTGATATGTCACTGAGGACACACCTGTAAATTCAACAGAACACATGGGAGAAGTACAACAAAACAAGTAGAAATTAAAGCTGCAAGCAGCGATGAAAGGGCCCTCGCACCCATGGCCACCGCCACCCGTTGGCCTTAGGAAAACAGTGAATAGTGGGTGACATGCTGTTAAGCGAGTAAATACAGGAGAAATATGGCAAAGTCAATTCGACGTACCGTACTTTCTGCTGCCAATAGGTGGCTCTTTGACTATTATTGAATATTGCCATTTAGATGTCTTCAGGATAGGAATGTTATCAAACATGAAGTTAGGAACAGATCAGACATTGTATGCGTGAGTTACAACAACTTCCTGTGTCGTAGCGTTAATCTCAAACATTAGCACTTAGCCAAGTTTTGCATGATTTAAAGGGTCAGTTCACCCAAAAATGAAAATTCTGTCATTTATTACTTACCCTCATGCCGTTTCACACCCTTAAGACCTTCGTTCATCTTCGGAACACAAATTAAGATATTTTAGTTAAAATCCGATGGCTCCGTGAGGCCTCCATAGGAAGCAATAAAGGTACTAAAAACATATTTAAATCAGTTCATGTGAGTACAGTGGTTCAATATTAATATTATAAAGCGATGAGAACATTTTTGGAGCGCCAAAAATAACAAAATAATGACTTATTTAGTGATGGCCGATTTCAAAACAATGCTTCAGGAAGCATCAGAGCACAGATGAATCAGTGTGTCGAATCTGCTGTTCGGAGCACCAAAGTCACATAATTTCAGCCGTTGGCAGTTTGACACGCGATCCGAATCATGATTCGACACACTGATTCATTTATGCTCCGATGCTTCAAGAAGCAGTGTTTTGAAATCGGCCATCACTAAATAAGTCGTTATTTTGTTATTTTTGGCGCACCAAAAATATTCTCATCACTTTATAATATTAATATTGAACCACTGTACTCACATGAACTGATTTAAATATGTTTTTAGTACCTGTATGTAATATGTTTTAGAGAGAGGAAGTGACATTGCTTCCTATGGAGGCCTCACTGAGCCATCAGATTTTAACTAAAAAACTTAATTTGTGTTCTGAAAATGAACGAAGGTCTTACGGGTGTGGAACAGCATGAGGGTGAGTAATAAATGACAGAATTTTTGGGTGAACTAACCCTTTAACGTGTTTCTAATATGTTTGGTACTTCATGGCATATACAAATGTGTTTCTGGGAGTGAATTACAGTGCAAAGCATGCCATTTCCTGTAGCCAGCAGGTGGCATTATGACTAACTGAATATTGGCATATAGATGTCTTTAGGCCAGGACTCTTATCACACATGTGAAGTTTGGGGCAGATCAGACATTGTATGCCTGACTTACTACAGCTTCCTCTTACATGGAGAAAAAGATTTTGTCAGGCCGCCACGGTCACGCCCCCTTCAGCAAAAACTCAAGTTCTTTGAATTTTAACATCGCTAAGGCCTTTTGATTAGACTGACCAAATAGGATGTTGATCTGATTAAAGCTCTAGGAGGAGTTTGTTAAAGTACAATAGCTGGAAATGAAAGCTCTAGCGTAAGTTCTGCCAGGAAGACTCAATGTCACCAATTAGTTTAGAGCTAACCAATCATTATCTTGCACTTGGAGTATAAAGATTGCTGACTCATGTTTGAGTCTGCAGATGCTGACGCAGGATGGTCCCTGTCCATGCCTCCCAGGGGGTCGGCTACACCCCTGCCTTCATCTTCAGGCAGGAAATGCAGAGTCCGCAACCCTTTAGGATCTGAGCTGTGGACGGGGCCTACGCCAAAGAACTTTCTTACAACATTTTGCTTGCTGATTGTTAATAAATATGGTTGTCACGTTATCTTACCTCCCTGAGTCTTTCTGGTAGAAATGGCAAAAACTGCAAAAATTTTGCAGAGAAAATTCAAATGATTTCACTTTCAGATTTTGCACCTAGGGACTTTTTTGTAGGTATTGGGCTGTTACATCTGTCTACCGAATTTCATATCTGTACGTGAAACGTAGCACGAAGGGTGCTTAATTGAAATTTTTGTAGGTGGCGCTATCGAGCCATTTATCACACCTAATTCTGAAACCCATATCAGACCACTTCTGATGCGTGTGCAAAGTTTCATGAGTTTTTGAGGATGTTTAGGCCCTCAAAAATTCGATTTATTTCAGAGAAGAAGAATTGACTGAGCAATTACAATAAGGTCCTCACTCTATCGGTGCCCAGGCCCTAAACTTCAGTGTTTGTTTATTATTAGTAGTATTGGTAGAACTTTATTTTACAGTCCTGTTCTTCAAGTACATACTATGTACTATAGTAATTGCAAAAACTGAACTAACCATGAACCTTAAACTAACTTTAACCCATGTAGTTACCTTAAAGGTCCCGTTTTTCGTGCTTTTTTGAAACTTTTATTGTGTTTATAGTGTGCAATATAACATGTGTTCATGTTTCGCGTGTAAAAAAACACAGTATTTTTTACATAATTTACTTATCTGTATACCGCTGTTTCCACTGTCATAAAAACGGGCTGATGACTTCCTTGTTCTATGAAGTCCCTCCTTCAGAAATACGTAACGAGTTCTGATTGTGCCAGCGGTTCCTGTGTTGTGATTCGACAGCAGCTTAGCGCATCTTGCCCGGAAAGGTCACGCCTCTTACCATAACGTGTGCTGCACATAGTTTTACATGTGGATTATTGTGGTGTTGTGCCGAATGAACACAAAAGACAATAATTCCCAAGAGACTGAACTCATTAATCTCGACAAGCAGCGACAGAAAATGTACAACGTTAGCACTCACTCAGAAGAGTACCTCATACGGAAAACAGCCATATACATAAACATAGTCCCCTCTTGTGGCCATTATGTGCACTGCAGTCCAACATTAACTATTGCAGTAAGGATACCACAATTATAATTTTTGGGAACCGAGTTAAACATAAATTGTAACCATTGATCTCTAAGTACAGCTTCCCTGGGAAGGCCAAACAAAGGTGATTGGACTGCAGGATGAAAATAACAGCGTTTCGACGACATGGCGACAAACACACTCTACAAACGCAACTCTTGCTCTTCTCCGTGGGAGCGCAACAAGACCACGCCCCCTTTTTTGTGTATTCCTGTGGGCGGAGGTTAGTCAAAAAACTGTTTTAGTGACGTCATTAAAGAAGGAAGTAGAGGGATGTAGTCCGAACTGGCCGTTCGATGTAGGCGACTTCTGTTAAATAAAATATCTCGCTTGGCAACTTTGAGCTTTAAAATTTTACAGATTTTATTTATACTCTAACAACAACATTACACACTAACTAAAGTTTGAAACATGGGATCACGAAGAACGGGACCTTTAAATTACACAGTATTTAAAGGGTTAGTTCACCCAAAAATGAAAATTATGTCATTAATGACTCACCCTCATGTCGTTCCAAACCCGTAAGACCTCCGTTCATCTTCAGTTCACACAGTTTAAGATATTTTAGATTTAGTCCGAGAGCTTTCTGTCCCTCCATTGAAAATGTTTGTATGGTAGACTGTCCATGTCCAGAAAGGTATAAAAACATCATCAAAGTAGTCCATGTTACATCAGTGGGTTAGTAAGAAGTTTTTGAAGCATCGAAAATACATTTTGGTCCAAAAATAACAAAAACTACGCCTTTATTCAGCATTGTCTTCTCTTCCGGGTCTGTTGTATATATCCGCTTTCACTCCACAGTGAGACTGCTTTTTCTTCTTCTTTCCTGTTTTACGGCGGTTGGCATCCAGCTTATTGGTGCATTACCGCCCCCTTCTGCTCCGGACAGTGATGCTGCTGACGTGTTATCTGGTGCGCCCGAGCTTCGTTTACAGCTATTCTACATTGTTTGTATTTTGGTATTGCTGTATTTTTTTAAAAATGGTGCGTAGGTGTGCATGTCGCGGATGTCCTAATCGCATCACTGTCCGGAGCGAGTAAAAGCAGATATATACAACAGACCCGGAAGAGAAGACAATGCTGAATAAAGGCGTAGTTTTTGTTATTTTTTGACCAAAATGTATTTTCGATGCATCAAAAACTTCTTACTAACCCACTGATGTCACATGGACTACTTTGATGATGTTTTTATTACCTTTCTGGACATGGACAGTATACCATAATTACACTTTCAATGGAGGGACAGAAAGCTCTCGGACTAAATCTAAAATATCTTAAACTGTGTTCCGAAGATGAACGGAGGTCTTACTGGTTTGGAACGACATGAGGGTGAGTCATTAATGACAGAATTTTCGGGTGAATTTTTGGGTGAACTAAGTACACTGTAAGTACAAGTAAGTGCATGTACTGTAAAATTATGATATGGTTTCCTTATGGTCTCCTTTAACATTAACCATAAATGCCTCCAAATTGTTCAAGGTTTCATAGCACATGGTTTATATAGCACATATATTCATGTGGACCATTACTAGATACTGGTGCTTTTGCTTCTTTTTTAAGCTTGACAGTTTCAGTCCCTGATCATTATAGCTGCATGGAAAACAGCATGCAAAATAGCTGGAGGTTGCAGTTTAGCTGAACTACCAAACAGTGAACTATACAAAACAGTGTTCAAATGATATGATTTTCATTAAGCAAGCCATGAAAGCCCATATTTTCCATGGGTAAAGCAAAATGCGGCTCCAAGAAATCTCTCTTCACAGTTTCATCTGGTTGGACTTAAACCAGAAGAACAGAAGAAGCCTATAATCCCGTTCCAGAACTCCCTGTTGGCATTATATCGATTGCCATAATATTCTGTGTTACATAACTGCTTGACATCCACCATTTTATTGTGGTACTATTTTTCTCTACATCTCTATACTGTGTGAAATGCCTTTCCCCCCATACGTTAAACCCAGTTCACATTTTGATTAATACCAATGTCCTCTTTCCAAAAATCTCTTTAAAGAAGTCTGAAAAAAGACGCCTCTGAGACAGAGAATAACAGTAAATCTTGTCAGATGCATGAAAAACTGTTTCAGTTTGTCCCTAATATGCATCTTTATTATGCATTGATATCATTATTGATTTCATACTGTTTCTCTCAAGCAAGTTCTCGAAGTAAATGTAGACAAGCAAACATTTAATTATTCACTAAAACCACAAGACAATCAACAGTTCATGTGCTCTGAAACTAATACTTTCACAGATACAGACCCATTTTGTGCATTTGTGAGTGAAGACGCATAACAAAAAACAATGAGACCTTGTGTATTTCTGTGTTGGCTATCACACCAACCTGATGTAACAGTTAACAGATGGTCAGAAATGCTATAAAAGCCACAATCATGAAAACACTGGCGAAGGAAGACTGTAGCAAATCAAAATGTGCTGGGAAAACAAAGCTGGCAAAAAAAGCTCTCTTCCTCCCAAAATGCTTTGTCCATTGAGGTGTTGTAAAATATCTCTGCTGCATTGTTAAGGACAGTATTGAATCACACGTTTAATAGATATCATATGTGTCAGACAGCTGAACTACATTTTGAGTGGTAAAGAGGAAGTGAAATCAATTGGTTTTGACCTCTGCTGAGTCACAGGCTGTGTAAATAACCCATTCAGGTTTTATAATATAGGGTATTAGTTAAACCAATACAGAGTCCTTTGGCTCAAAGACTCAGCAAAAGCTGTGAAATTGGCGGCTCAGAGTAAGTCTCCATTTGTAAATTTTGTGTGCGCCCACTAATATTTTAGCACTATCAGACTCGATATATTTTTGGGCTGTCACCACTACATGGACATCCATGAACTTAAAGGATTAGTCCACTTTTAAATAAACTTTTCCTGATAATTTACTCACCCCCATGTCATCCAAGATGTTCATGTCTTTCTTTCTTCAGTCGAAAAGAAATTAAAGTTTTTGATGAAAACATTCCAGGATTTTCTCCATATAGTAGACTTCAATGGGCACCAAACAGTTGAAGGTCAAAATTAGTTTCACTGCAGCTTTAAATTGTTCTACACGATCCCAGATGAGAAATAAGGGTCTTGTGAAACCATGGCTCATTTTCTGAAAAAAAAGAAAGAAAATTATATAAGTCTTAACCATAAAACTAGCTTAAACTAGCTCTCTTCTTCTTCTTCTCTATTAGAATTAGGGATGGGCAGATCGATATATCGATACTGATGTTGAGTATCAAAAGAATCGATACTCAAATAAAAATATCGATACTAATGTGTGTTTTTTTACCAGTGATTTTGTTTAATTAACAATAAAATGTATGCATACAATATGCATTGAATTGGACAAATAACTTATGTTAGCGAATAATTGTGTAGTAGAACTATTTTCCTGCTCATCTGAGCACACGCAAATGCTGCAAGTCAGAATCAACCAATCACATAAAGCGTTCACTCACTGCCGACACTACATGCTGCATGCGTTTAATATTGTAAGAAACCATTGATGCTTTTGGGAAACGCGGCCCAGAACAATGCTTAACAGCAGACAGAACAACATAATATGTTTGAGTTATTTCACAACAAACAAAATGAAATAGTAGCCTACATAGTTTTTGCAATTGCATTTATTTAAATTGAACATTAAAAGTTCGTATTGATATTCTGTTCTGTAACTACACTGTCAGAATACAAAGTTAATAAATTGCAATTAAGGCGCATTGAATGTTAAAATACCTTTCAAATATAATGTTAAGTGGGTACCATTACCCATTTTACTCATAGTAATTTAAGGATTTAAATGATTAATAATTTAATAACTTAAATTCAGATTGAGGTATCGTATTTTGGCCTTGAAAGTATTGGTATCGTATCGAAAACAAAATAAGTGGTATCACCCATCCCTAATTGGAATTCCAGCAGTGTAGATACTGCTAAGTGTATTACTGCCCTCTACAGGTCAAAGTTTTGAACTAATTTTTATATTCAATATGCAAGTATATAACAATTAGTTCAAACTTTGACCTGTGGAGGGCGGTATTACACTTAGCTGTGTCTACACTGCTGGAATTCTAATAGCGAAGAAGAAGAAGAAGAAGAAGAAGAAGAAGAAGAAGAGAGCTAGTTCAAGATGAGCATTTATGGTTAAGACTTATAAAATTTTCAATTTTTTTCAGAAAAATGAGCCATGGTTTCACTAGATAAGACCCTTATTTCTCATTTGGGATCGTGTAGAACAATTTGAAGCTGCAGTGAAACTAATTTCGACCTCCAACTGTTTGGTGCCCATTGAACTCTACTATATGGAAAAAATCCTGGAATGTTTTCATCAAAAGCTTTAATTTCTTTTCGACTGAAGAAAGAAAGACGTGGACATCTTGGATGACATGGGGGTGAGTAAATTATTAGGAAAAGTTTATTTAAAAGTGGACTAATCCTTTAATCAAACACTATCTCATTGTTTAGTAAGAAGCATTTGCCTAATGTGACAATGTATGATCATCTGTTTATATATACAAAGTAGGTGTCAGTGAGAGAGTATTGTCTATCCCATCTTAAATAAAGAGAGTTGATGTGCTTCATATGTCTAGTTCACACCCAGCACACTCCCTTAAATGTGGGAGGCTAAGAGGTTGAAAATTAGGAGAAAACTGGGCTAAACTTAATTTCATTTAAGTCAAATTAATATTAAGATTAAAAGACATTGTAAAATGATTTAACTTATAAACCAAAACACTCTAATGAGCTACAACTGGCAAATTAGCCCGTTTTAATAATTATGCATACATTTTTTTTCACATCAGAGAAGACAAACTTTTATTAATATACCACAGTCTATTTGAAAGCTACTGTTTTAACTTTGGTCTGGCTGTTGATTATGTCAGCTGTATGGATGAGTTTGGCAGACTTTCCATTTGACAAAAGAGAATTTGCTGCTTTTGTTAAGGCTGAAAATGCTGAATCAATTCCTACTGCATATTTTTTCCACATGTTAAGGATAAGACAGGCACAATTGATTCTAATAATCGTTTCATCAATTGTTTCATTTTTGGGTTCATGGTGAAATATAAAATAGATTTGTCCATCTCTTCCAGAACACAGAATAACCATTGCACACATTGTCATAATGCTGCTGTCAACAAGTATCTCACAATTTGTGCATCCATTATTTTGCTTTGGGTATAGTCAATTCAGTTTATAAGCTCATCAGTTGACTTTTTAATCAGGAATAAACAAATAACACTTTTTTTGGAGTTTTCACTTTTGATTGAATTAATTTGTTGAAAATGAAGGACCACACATCATGGTTTGATTTGGTTTACTCCTCCAAACACACATGGCTAAATATTTCCTTTGCAAAAGTAAACACAAGAGTAGGAGGATTTGGCACAATTATTGAGCTTCACATAATTTTTATTTCCTTTTCTTCTTTTTTTCATTTCCTGAATTTACTGGTCTAGTGTCAAGATGAATGTCACAGAATTCTAATGAGAAGAAAAGTAAAGTTAATAAAAAGAATAATGCATTTCAGGGCTGGCACTGTTTTTCATTGTTTTTTGAGCTGTTCAGTCATGACATCAATTCATCATGATTTCTCTCAGAATTTCCTATGTAGATGGAAGGGAGTGTATTTACGATACGTGTAAGTAATTGGATTAATATTATGTTATATATATTCAGGTCAAATGTTTAGAAATGGCAGGTCAACAGTTATTGCAGACCATGACATGATGCGAGATTATCTATATCTATAGTCAAACAATTGCTGCACCACTCTTTCATGAGACCAAAAGATTTTCATTTTATCTTGTTTTTTTGTTTGTTTTTTTTTGCATTGCATTGCATTACATTTCAAGCATCCTGGTAGAAAGTGTGCAACAATATTTTACTGTAAATTGTGAAACATTTAATTTAGATAATTCAATTGAAACAAGCATTTTTTCTGTTAATTTTATATGAATTACAATGCATTTCTACATTGTCTAAATTTCTATATTAAAATTTCAATGATGACATATTGATGGTCAAATATCTGTTTTTTTTTTTTTTTTTTTTACATCACACCATGCCTGTGGTTAGCCAGTGGTGTGCAGTGGTGTTCTGAGATGAGACAAGTCCTGTCTTTTTTTCTATAAATCAAATGTAAATTCATGTCCCAGTTACACTTAATGTTGTCCTGGTTAAATAAACATTACACCAAAAAAGCGAAGAAACCAAATACAGTTCTATTTTTGTATTCATTAACTAGCTATATTATGTAATGAATGTTTTTTAGTTTTTTTTTTTATTAAAACCAAGTATAAATCTCATCAAGTTAGTGTTTTAAGCATTGATACATTTATTCCAAAATAATAACTAAAGGCAGTAACAATTTAAACAATATATTTTATTTGTGAACTGATATTCAGCTGCTCTTTTTTCATCAGTCATCAAGCTTGGTAAACACTGATAACAGAGATGAAAATGTAGATACCTTTAATTTCATTTTTTCAGGCTTTTTAAAGTTTGATTTAGTCTTCCGAATCTAATATTTGTGTTGTTTTATTTTTGCAATATGCAAAAAAGAAAAAGGGAAAAAAAGCACGCCTGTTCCTTTAACTTAGGGGCGTGGCTAGCTGTCAGTGTTAATTTTGATTGACAGGAGAATGCAGGAGTGAAATTTGACTCGCGCAGCCTGTAGTATCCACGCTGCATGGCACTCTCTGGTGTCACACCCCCAGACTGTGTCTGAGCACATAAAGCTGCTTTACATCATTTGACTTGAATAGTTCACCGTATTCACGTGTGACGATACAGTTGGTTACGACTTAAAATGACACGTTTGTCATTTGGAATGAAAATATAGTCACAACGTTTATTTGTAACATACGAGTAACGACGTTTTGAATGCAGATAAGTTACTTCAGATGACGCGAACTGGATATTGCCGTCTTTGATGCTTGATTTTTCTTTCTTCCCAAAACGAAAGGAAAACATTTCACTGAGCTGCAACATTTGACAATAGCTGAATCTTCTCATCCTGGACTAAATCGAATTACAGGTAAGTGATTTAAAAAAAAAAAAAAAAAAAAAAAAAAAAAACCTACAATAGAATAGAATAGAATAGAATAGAATAGAATAGAAATCTGGGCAACAACATTTACCCTGGTTATTAGTTACTTCAGCATGTAAGCACTTTCAGGCACATCATTGATGTAAAAATCACTTGTAAAGTTTAAAAGATTATCATGGGATCATAGTATTTTTGCATCACAGTTAGATTATTTATTATAAAATACTATTCAAAGATATAAAGCTTTTATTGTTAAATAATAAACAGACAAACTATATAATATATAGGTGTATATATAATATAATAATTTCAGGAGATACTTATAATAAAAATAGTAGGTCCATTTGTTCTAAATTACAAAATACATGTTGAAACCATCAGTTTACAATCAGCTGCATTACTTTGTCAGTATTTCATCTCTGCTGTTAATGTTTGTAATCCATTTGCCTTCTTTTTTGTATGACACATGCTAATTGTTTTGAGTGTGTGTTATTATATTGCTTAGACAGTTTATGTGCATTATCCATTATTTGAGGAAGTTTTCAAGGGGAAATGGGTTTGTTTTAAATGAATGTGTGATTGATGTGTGACTGTTCATTTTGCCAGTCAGATCTTACATTTAGTGCCATACCATGTGTTACACATTTCTTTGACTAATCTACTTTTCAAGCACAACTTGTGTTTGGGTTTGTACATTGTGTAAGACTATCCAGTTACATTTGGCTGCGTGAAGCATGCTCTTGGAACAATAACAGTTCAACCTTTTGCCTTTTCAGTAGTTCACTATATTTCATTTGGAAAGCTTGGTCAGCCCATTAATTTATCAAACATACTACAGCAAGATCTGTGGTATCATTAGACCTAGTTCTACATAAGATATATTTCACTTCATTCTCAAAAGACTAAAATAGAGAAGACCTTCAACTGATGAGTTCCCTTGTGAAATCAACAGATGCAGTGATGACAGCAAGATGATACACAAGTCATCACAAAATGAGAGAGCGCCCAGCATTGAGCTTTGATCTAGCACCTATTCAGCATTAATGAAAAACTAAAAAAAGTTTCTTTTATATATATATATGTATATATATATATATATATATATTTTTTATATATATATATTTTTATGTAAATATATATATGTGTGTGTGTGTGTATATATAATATGTGTGTGTATATATATATATATATATATATATATATATATATATATATATACACACATATTATATATATATATTTATTACTAGTGGATGCAGGAAATTTATGTAAGTGAGGATAGGGAAATAAAGTAAACTGTGACATATTATACCCAAAAATTATCCAGACACTTTGACCTGACCATAATTTGCTTAAGTGTTATCTGACATAATTAAGATCATTTTTTTTTTTTTTTTCTGATACAGTTTAACTTTGAGATAGTGAATAATAAACTGTATTAATGAATGAAATGTTCAAGGTGTCTAAATAAATTTTGCTTTGACAAAATTATATATATAATATGGGTGGGACGGTTCAGATAATCAAATATAAAATAACACTGTATACAAATTTCATTGAATAATTAAATAAAGATGAAACATTATTGGAGTTACAAAAGCTATTCAGTCAAGAGTGATTTCTTCGTACTTTGTCGTTCGAGAGAACAGAGAGCAGAAATATTAGACTGCTATCCCTTTAAGGCAATTCAAAAATCCGAATTTTATATATATATATATATATATATATATATATATATATATATATATATATATATATCAGGGCCTAAAACTAATTTTTTTCCATACCTGCCAATGGCCGGTGAATTTACCGGCCAAAAATATTTTTTACTAGCCATGACACCAAAATTTTAGATTGTCCCTTGTTGTTTAGTTAACATTAAAAACACAGACAGTAGCAGTATTATTAGCATGCTGTCACTTTAAGACTGAATGCACACACAGAGCATGCGTTTTGCGTTTGCATTCACTTTAGACATAACTGACTATGTTTACTAGGATACTCGCCGAGACAGTTTTTTTTTTTTACATCATTTTGTGTGAATTTGTCCATTGAAGTGCAGACATTTTTGGAGCTTGGCAGCTTCTAGGTTGGCGTTCTTTGTATGAAAACAGTGTGAACATTTTGTGACCTACAGAAGAAAGAAAACCATGCAGACGAGTAAATGATGACAGGATTTTCATTTTTGGAGCAAGTGAGCAGCTATCTGTTTGAGCTTTGAGAAGCCACAACTCATTGCAAGCAAAAAGTACAGAGCCTTTCAAGTTCAAATGATGTCATGCAACAGACCTGTATTTCATTTATTAAAAGAGTTGCTGAAGAGAAAACCCCACAATCAATCAAATGTTTACCTCAAAAGCTGTAGGCTCCAAAAGTCATGCATCTGTAAACTTCAAAGTTGTTTTTCCCACATAGCCTATGTGGAGTCTCTGGAAGAATGTGGCAGTTGCTGTGGCTGTTGATAAGTAGCTCTTTTGCTTCATTGGCTAATGCAGATAACAAATGGGATTTCGGTGCTGCTGGTGTCGCATCTGTGGTCTCACTGATAGAGCGGCTGATTGAGTGTTGGGGGAAAATTGCGGTCGTGTCGTGTTGCACCATTGTTTAAATCAACTTTTCCCCCTTAATCGAACAGGTGATAAGGACCAAGTGCAGCTGTCAGTGCTGGGAGGCATCTAGATGTGTGTGCATATATGTGGTTATAATGACAGCACAAGGGTATGGCCACCAGGGATGTTTGACACAAACATTTTTAGCTGTCAAATCCTTTTGATTATGCTGGACCACACTCCACTCACAGATAGACAAATATACACGTAGATACTTTATTGATTTTTTCAAGAAAATTGTGGATAAGCTAAATGAGGATTATGAAACAGCTGCTCTATGATACTATGCTTTGAAATGAATCCCACAGACTTTCTTAACCCCTGCGAAGATGCCTTCATTATCATAAATGTGTCATGATAAGACTCCTTCACCCTTATGAGTCAATTAGATAGACCCCATTCGCAGAAGGGAATCATAATGTTATTTCCTTGTGATCTCTATTTTAAGCATCTGAAACTAACTTTACTAATCTCTAAAGACAGGTGCTGGGAATGAGAAACTGTCGCTGTTGGGTTCTTGAACACCAAATGTGTTTGTTGACATTACAGTATACAACTGGTTAAAAGTAAGAGTTTTTTATGTTTTTAAAAGAAGTCTCTTATGCTCACCAAAAGTGGCATTTATTTGATCAGTAAACAGTAAAATATTGTGAAATATTATTACAATTTAAAAGAACCGTTTTCTATTTGGAAATATTTTAATAAAAGCATATTTTTTAATGATTTCTGAAGGATCATGTGACAATGAAGACTGGAGTAATGATGTTGAAAATTCAGCTTTTTCATCACAGGAATAAATTATTAGACTTTAAAATGTATTGAAATAGAAAGTTGTTATTTCAAACTGTAATAATATCTCACAACATTACTGTTTTTACTGTGTTTTTGATCAAATAAATACAGCCTTGTTGAGCATAAGAGACGTCTTTCAAAAACATGAATTGTTCCAAAATTTTGACCAGTAGTATAGCTATGAATACATTTGACATTCATTTAATGGTTAAACGTTGGAGTATGTTCCCATAGTTCTTCAATATACAGTAGAAGTAAAAGAGTTTAGAAACTTTGCACAGTAAGCCAAATGTCTGGATATCTGGAAGCTGCAGGAAATTATGGACTGTTTGCCAAAACCAACAAGCAGTCAAAGGAATAAAAAAAGAGGCTTTAGGTTCATTTTGGTCTGTGTTTACTAAAACAATAGCACAGATCTACTCAGACTAGCTTGCTATACACAAAGATAACACAATGAATTGTAGCTTAAGCGTTCAGTCTGCAATTTCCTGTGCGCAAAACTTCTGATAAGCCTCAAAAAAGAAAAGCTCACAGATAACTTTTGGGAGTGCCGGGCTGAATTGCTTGTCATGCATAGGATTACTGTAAAAAAAGACTAAAATAACCCTAACCCTAACCCTAAAACAGTAAATCTTGAGGCTTGTTTATTTGCTAGCAGAGCCAAGAGAAAGTCTAAGATGTCATGCAATGCAGAAAGGGTCATTCACACCAAGAACGAATACTTCAATAACTATAACCATAAAGATTTAAAAATCACTCCAATTCGAAGAGAATTGTGCAATCCACACTGCAACTTTAACAGTAACAACACAAAGAAAACAATGTTGTTAGAATCACTTTCATAGTTAATTTTTTCCAGCTGATTAACAATAAAAACACTGACAGCCAATCAAAGTCCAGCTGGCTTTAAAGAGGCAGATGATGTAAGCTCATCATTCACTTAGAGAATGTTATCGTCCATTGCTGTGGATGCTAATATAGTAGTTATTATCATTATAGTTATCCTCCTTGATGTGAACTGACCTTTTTTATTCATCTGTTTGAAATCCTTATGTCAGCAGTCCTAATGGATCAGTTAACTGACAACTATTTGTTTGCAGTGAGTCACTGGCCGCTTTCTGTGCCCCGTGACAGAGTAAACGAATAATTTATAGTGTCATACTTAGTTATGAGTGCAAAGTTTGCAAATAAATTAAGACTGGATTTTAATTTATGTTTAGTAGCTTTAATTAATAGTACTTCCTTTTAACATTCATACAGTTCCTTCTTTTATTGTTGTTGTTCCAACACAGATCTGTCATAATGTGCATTTGTGCGTCCATGATTAAGGTCATAACAGATATGATGACATGGAGTCAAGGTCCAGCTTATAATATGGATATTTGTAGCCATCTCAGTATACTCAAAAGCTCTCTCTTTATCTCTGGTGCAAGTCTATTTTGAGCCAAAGTGTTGTCTCTCTTTGATCACCAATGTTCCCTATGGTAAAAACCAAAGTGTGTGTCCAGCTAACCAGTTGAGGGCATTTGTGGAGGGTAAAGATGACAGACAATAGACAGAATCACCTTTCAACACCTCTTTAAATACATTGGGGATAACATTAAAGAGCCAGTAAATCACTCTTGCCTTCATGCTAATGTGGCGTCACTTTACATCTGTTCTGGCAAACCTGTAGCGTTTCCTCACACTTGTCCACATCAGCAGCATATGGTGTGTATTTAAATCTCTTTGAAGAATTTCAGGTTAATTAAAGTTGAAGTGTGTATATTTCTTCAGTGTTCATTGTTGAAATACTTTCTCCTATCCCATAAGTAAGCTTTATGTTAGTCGATTGCCCCAGTCATTGTTTTCATGATTCCCTTTGGTACAGAAATGACATAAACTGTTTTAGCGCTCTAAAATACTTAATACTTATTGGTCAATTGCGACATTCAGCACTCTGTGAAACAGTTCCCGACCATCCACTCTTTCAGAGGCCTTGGTTTCAGAATAGTTTTTCCTATTTCCAGTTTTCCCATAGGGATTTTTAAAAAGACTTTTTTTAAGAGTTATAAGCCATGATTCCAACCAACCTTTATTTGAAAACCAGAAAAAAGACAAAAGGTACAAGAGTGTGTACTTAGTCGACTTGAAAGGGAAGTTGCGATATAATATTCAGATATAATTGTTGTTCATCTTGTTTCTAGACTGATTCTTTTGCATGTTGTAATGACTATTTTTTTCTGGGCGGATAATTTAAGATAATATATAGGTAAGATGATTGATTCAAATTAGTAATGTCCAAGTATTTATTTATTTATTTGATGAGTAGCTGTGCAACGAGCAGGATAATGTACAGTTAGCCAGTATTATTGCAAAATAAACCAAACTGACTGTAAATTATTGTTAACAATAATGACTTGAGGACTGATGATTGTCTTTCACACAAACTTTAAGACAGATGTTTGCTCCTTATTCCTTAATTAATTCCTGCTGTTCCTTTAAACAAACTTTTAGTGCTTTAGCCTGACAAACTGTGATTTAGAGATATGGAAACTTTAATACTGCCCAGCCAAGCTTTCTTAATATCCTGAAGAGAAACCTCTCAGTGTAGATGGATCAGTGGTGATTTACATACAATTTTTAAAGTTCAGCCCTTGTAACACTACACTCTAAAAAATGCTGGGTTAAAAACAACCCAAGTTGGGTTGAAAATGGACAAACCCACCGATTGGGTTGTTTCAACCCAGCGGTTGGGTTAAATGTTTGCCCAACCTGCTGGGTAGTTTTATTTAAACCAACTATTATTTAAAAATTGCTATATGGCTAGCTTAAAATGAACCCAAAATAGTTGGGAAATTAAAAACCAGATGCAATTAGAGACAACAATAATAGACAAAAGGTGAATGTTTATTAATAAGCTTTAATATTTTATTAATATAAATTTAATAGTTTAATAGTTTATTAATATAAATGTATTAATAAGCAATTTAATATATGTTTATTGTTTAATAATTATTCATTGAACATTAATAAATGTTCATTTCCAACATACTTTGGGTTAATTTTAATTAAGCAATACAGTAATTGTTAAACAATAGTTGAGTTAAATAAAACTACCCAGCAGGTTGGGCAAACGTTTAACCCTACCGCTGGGTTAAAACAACCCAATTGCTGGGTTTGTCCATTTTCAACCCAACTTGGGTTGTTTTTAACCCAGCATTTTTTAGAGTGATATAAACTCTATTTTTCCTAGCTTTTTTGCTGAAAGAATAATTTATTTAATAAATAAAAACGCCTTTTATATAAGTAGCTTTCATTACTATTGATTATTAACTTCTTTTTAGTAATTTGCTGGTCTGAATGCTTTTCGTTTTGTTACAGGCACACATGAGAGAGACCACAAACGACAATGTCTAAGACACAGAAATCCGAGTCCAGGTCTCGTTCTCGATCGGCCTCCAGATCAAGATCCCATTCCTATTCCCGCTCCCGCTCCAGCTCCAGATCTAGGTCAAGAAAGCGCAGATATAAGTAAGTGTCCATTATGATAATTAAATAGCGTCTACTGGCTTTGTTCATCATTATGGCATGAAAAATATACTGAAAATTACAAAATGAGATTTTACTGCACATTACAAAGCTGATGTGTGCAGATGTGGGGTGAAGGGGAGTTAGTTTCGATTTTTAGTTTCAGTTTTGAGTCCGATTCTGTACTTTCCAGTTTCAGTCATCATTGACGTGTTGTGTATTTAAATACATGACAGAATGAATAAGAAAGAAAGGACATTTTGTCGTTTAATTTAGGAAAACTAATGATATTATCACTTAAAAACTAATCAGCTGTAATCATTTCCATTTTACTAGCTATTGAGTCATTCATGCCGATTCATTTAGGCTCTTTTTCAGTCTTACAATCAGGCCCAGATGGACAAGTCTACATAAATTAACCCAGAATATGTGGGGAAAAAAGTTCAGATTCCATCTGTTTCTGCTTTCAATCTTGTGCCTGATGAACAATGATCTTTAACTACTCATTCTGACCATACTACAATGCACAAATCTGTGTCTTGACAGATGTGCTTAAGGATTGAGTTGGTTGGAAAACTGTTAACTTCTCACTTTGTACGTAAACACACAATGGAACTTCATTGTAAACACTCACCATGTGACTCATGCTCGGTTTCCCATCCATGACTCATTTTAAATTAAAATCAATATTTCAGTGCCAATGTCAGCCTTCTGGCCACGGCTGCCAGGCCAAAGTTATGTAAGGTACACCTCTGTACATAAATAAAAGTACCCTGTATTTTATAACGCCTTTACTCTGGCTTCCTCTCTTGTTGAAAGGGGCTGCTCAGTCACTGTGATTTTACTCTCCATGCATTCGTCAGCATTGCATAAAGTCTGATATTTGGGAAGGGCTGTGGCTTTGGAAAGGCTCACCACACTTTCTTATTTCTCATGCTAAAATTGTACTTCCCTGCACATTCTGTTAGGACTGCTGGTTTTGTGCTTACAGCACAGTAGAGGCCCTTAGGTAGCCAAATGTAAAAGGTCCCTGCCAAAAAAACTTCTGCACTGTTTTAGACAAAAACGGATACATACTTGTGGTACTCTGGGTTTTTTGTTTTAATATTTTTGAGGATACATAACCCCCGCCCACCATAAGCATGGATCCTTTTTCCTGTGTGGTTGACAGTGTACTTTGAGCCGAGTCGGAGAGAAGTACAATGTTGATTTTTCATGCAAATGGAATCCATCAAGGGCAAAATCTGATGTCCCTTATTTGCAAGGGAAATCTTGTGAGCCTGGCCTCTCATTGCTGACCACATTTTGAGAACAGAGATGCCGCAACTGGAAAAAGCTTGACGCATGCATGTCATGCGAACGAAACATAGCTGCATGGTTCTGAATGAAGTCAAAGTGTCCAAATAAAACTCAAGGGCATCTGGTCATGAGAGTTCAGGGTATGATATTCCATTAATGAAAAAAAAGAAAAGACATTTTGAATTTTGTACTATATTTTTTAAGTCATATAGTAGCTTTGTGTGACAAACAGAGCAAAATTTCAGTGAGAATCTTATGTTGCCTGTTCTGACCGGATCATTGAGTCAGTGAGTTGACATGAGAACTGGATCAGTCTGATTCATAAATGAATCATTCAGACCAGTTTTGAGAACTGTTTCCACATACTCAATGAAAAGATCTGACTCAAAATTATCAGACATTGTCACAAATCAGATATCTCTTCTTGTCTTACGGACATCAAGGAGAGCTATAGGATATCAAGATAATAATAATGGCTTAAATTTGGTTTATTTCTCACACAAAGCTATCGTATGACTTCAGAAGATTTGACGCTCAGTGCAAACGATTCATATGGACCAAATTTATGCTGCTTTTGTTCCCTTTTTGAAGATTAAATGCCTCCATAATAACATAGAAAAGTGCAACTAGTACAATTCAAACGTCTGCCTTTGTGTTTCCCAGAAGAAAGAAAATAATATGGGCTTGAAACAGCACGAGAGTGACTAAATAATTACAGAATTTTCATTTAAACTTCAGTTAAACTAGTGGATAAATAGCTTTCCAAATGAGGGAGCTTTTGTAATTGATACCTTCAGTTAGAGTCTACTGTCTGTACAGAGCTAATGTGTTGTAACTGGCAGGCTGAGAACCTCCTCTTTGCTTCGTAGAAACAGAGTAGAAATCTTTCCCATATGACCCATGTGACTGACTCTTTCCATCCGCACTCACTTGAGGAGATGCAAAGTCCCTCTTGCTCACTGTGAGAGTATCATGTTGCTCTGTGCACTACCTTCTTACTCTGTATTCCAATGAAAAAACGCACCAGGTGAGTAGAAAACCAGCCGAAACTGTAGATAAAAGTAGATTGGTGTTACTGTCATAATGTTTGGAATTGTTTGTTGGATTGTAAATTGGCTGCGGGGTGCTTTAGTTGGATAATCATTTGCGAGGCTTTGTTTCACTTTTCAAATGATGAAAAATTCCACTGTACTAGAATGGCAGGTTTTAATGCAATGCTAGACATAATTGCATGATTTCTATGATTTTATTGTCTTATACAGTTGGCGTGTTCATAAAATTCATCTTCAAAAAATTCACATTATATTCAAAATTTCTTAGAACAGAGTGAAATGCACTGTATGAAGCGCTTGCATGTGCAAGTTGTTTAATTGATTATCAGTGTTAGTGATATCTTAAGACACGTTAAAAGGGACTGGCTTACAAAGAAACTAGAACTACTTAGATGTGTTCATAAATAGAAAAACAGGGCCACCATGTGGCTGAAGTTGACCTTGCACAAAGAGATTTCTTCAGAATTCTTCGACATACTGTTACACAAATTATTGATCTTAAATAGTGGATACAGTTTTAATTTTATTGCTCTATTGATTGTCATTTTAGCTTTGTCTTTGTGTGAGGAAGAGACCCTTTGAAGTCATTATTTTGCGTTAGTCTGAATTATGACAGCTTGGACATTAATAACATCAAATTTTATTCATTATCACGTGTCGCATAACCAAATCTCTTGACATCATAACCAAATTACATTTGAATGTCATTTGAGATCCGCAGCCGAGGTGAAGATTACTAGTGAATCATCTTTGGTCTGTTGTTCCTCACGCAGAGGTATAAGACTACAGAAGTTATTGTATGGACTATGTTTAGCTTTTATGTGCTTTTTGCCCTCTTTGGAGTTTTAAAGCCCATGATCACCATGACCTCTACTTGTATGGAAAAAAATATACATATACAGTACAGTCCAAAAGTTTGGAACCACTAAGATTTTTAATGTTTTTAAAATAAGTTTCGTCTGCTCACCAAGGCTACATTTATTTAATTAAAAATACAGTTAAAACAGTTATATTGTGAAATATTATTACAATTTAAACTAACTGTTTTCTATTTGAATATATTTGACAAAGTAATTTATTCCTGTGAATTTTCAGCATCATTACTCCAGTCTTCAGTGTCACATGATCCTTCAGAAATCATTCTAATATGCTGATCTGCTGCTCAAGAAACATTTAATGTGTACAACTGTACAAAATATTTGTGTACAATATTTTTTTTCAGGATCATTTGATGAATAGAAAGTTCAAAAGAACAGTGTTTATCTGAAATCTAATCTTTTGTAACATTATAAATGTCTTTACTGCCACTTTTGATTGATTTAATGCATCCTCGCTGAATAAAAGTATTAATTTCTTTAATTTCTTTTAAAAAAAATAAAAATAAAAATTCTTTCTGACCCCAAACTTTTGAACGGTAGTGTATAATGCTACAGAAGCTTTGTATTTCAGATAAATGCTGTTCTTTTGAACTTTCTATTCATCAAGGAATCCTGAAAAAAAAAAAGTACACAACTGTTTTCAACATTGAAAATAATCATAAATGTTTCTTGAGCAGCAAATCAGCATATTAGAATGATTTCTGAAGGATCATGTGACACTGAAGACTGGAGTAACGATGCTGAAAATTCAGCTTTGCATCACAGGAATAAATTACTTTGTCAAATATATTTAAATAGTACACAGCTATTTTAAATTGTAATAATATTTCACAATATTACTGTTTTTTTGCTGTATTTTTAATTAAATAAATGTAGCCTTGGTGAGCAGACGAAACTTCTTTTAAAAACATTAAAAATCTTAGTGGTTCCAAACTTTTGGACTGTACTGTAATATATATATATATATATATATATATATATATATATATATATATATATATATATATATATATATAATTATTATTATTATTATTATTATTATTATTTGACCACTGACATACATATACACAAAAATACATATAAAGGGAACAAAGAAATAGCAACGTGTACAGGTACGGTAATAAGTTTAAACAATTTTAAACAGGTTATTTCAGTGTGATATAATAGTGAACGTTATTATTGATTACATATTACTGGTTAAGGTGTTGAGAGAAAAAAGAAAAGGATATAGATATAAACTCACTAAGTGATAAATAGATAGAGACAATTTGAAATAATCCTAGAAATAATAATAGTTGTAATAATAATAGTAATAATAGTGGCAGTAGAAGCAGCAGCAGTAATAATAACAACAGTAATACTAACAATAATAATAATAATAATAACAATAATAATAATATCTTGATTTTATGGGACTTTAGACTGATTGCAGATCATTGTTCTTTGGATAATAGGCAAGGCAAGTTTATTATATAGCACATTTCATACACAATGGTAATTCAAAGTGCTTTACATAGAAAAGGATTTAAAATAATCATAAAATAATCACAACATATGCATAAGAAATAAAAAAAATCACGCCTGACTACCTGAATCACTACATTCAGGGCTAATAATTGCATATGTGATGTCTCTTTGTGTCATTTTCTATATCCCAAGGAGTTTTGTTGGCTCAATCCTTCCCCTTGTTGTCTTCAAGCTCTAGGTCTCGCTCTCGGTCAAGATCCCATTCCCCGCCCCACAACCGTGAACGGAACCACACACGGGAGTACCAGAACCAACGGGAGTTTCGAGGCAACCACAGAGGCTTCCGGAGGCCATATTACTTCCGGGGCAGAGGTCAGGGCTTTTTCCGTGGACGCTTTCAGCGTGGTGGAAGGGGTGGATATAATAATAACTACCGTCACAAAAACTGGCAAAATTTTCGGCAGTACCCTCAGCAGCAACAGAAGCAGTACCACTCCAACAGCCCCAAGAGGGGCCGTTCACGCTCTCCCAAGAAGCAGCTGAGCAGCCCGCAGTCCCGCAACCATTCCCGCCGCTCTGACAGGTCATCCTCAGGGAGATCGCCACAGTCGCACCATTCTTCCTCCTCCACCTCTGGGTCTGCCAAACGCAGTTGCAAAGATGTAAGAGAGGACGTCTTATTGCCCGAAGAAACTCAAGGAGGGGGAGATGGGGTTCTGGCAGAGCAGGTGGGAGGTTCTTCTTTGGCCGATGGGAATGCTGATGGAGACAGGACTTTGGAGAACTCTCAGGTTTTGACGAACCATGACACTAGTCCTAAAAGGACAAGTCCGAAGGTTTGCTCCTCTGTCACTAATGATGAACCGCTAGACTCTGCAACCAACGAGACAAGTCCTGCTCATAAGAGTTCAAATGCCCCAAATAAAGGTGCCACCACCTGGCAGAATGTTACAACTGCACCTTCAAACAACAGCCCCATAAAGAAAGGCCTTAGCCCAGTTTTCAATGGTTTTGGGCTCTTTACAAATATTGACCAACAAACAGAGGATACAATTTCTATCTCCGCTGCATTTTTGAAGTAAGTCTTTTAATGAAAAAGAATATGTTGTTCATTTATCCATTTTTACACTATTTGTCAAAAGTCCTGTCAAAGCGATTAATCACATCTAACATAAATGTTTGTTTGCATAATATTTGTGTATATGTATGTATATATATATATATATATATATATATATATATATATATAATTTATATATATAATTTATATTTCATTATGTAAACAAACTTTTATGTTAGATGCAATTAATTGCAATTAATCGATTTAACAGCACTTCAATGTTTTTGAAAGGAGTCTCTTATGCTCACCAAGGCTTCATTTATTTGATCAAAAATACAGTAAAACTGTAATATTGTGAAATATTACAATTTAAATGTTTTCTATTTGAATATACTTTAAAATGTCATTTATTCTTGTTATGGCAAAGTTGCAGTCTTCAGTGTCACATCAAAATCATAATAATACGCTGATTTTGTGCTCAATAATATTTAATTAATTATCAATGTTGAAAACATTGTTGCTTTGTGGAAACTGATACGCTACCATTCAAACATTTTGTGTAAGAAAAATTAAAAAGAAAAGAAAAAAGAAAAGAAATGAATACTTTTATTCAGCAAAATTGACAGTAAAGACATTCATAATGTCTTATTATGAAAGATTTATATTTTAAATAAATGCTGTTCCTTTGAAATTTCTATTCATCAAAGAAAAAATGTATCACAGTTTCCATAAAAATATTAAGTAGCAAAAACATTGATAATAATGAGAAACATTATTAATAATTGATCAAATTGAGCACCAAATCAGCATATTAAAATGATTTCTGAAGGATCATGTGACACTGAAGACTGAAATAATGGCTGTTTATAATTAAGCTTTGCCATCACAGGAATAAATTACATTTTAATATATATAATAAGAAAATAGTTATTTTAAATTCTTCTTATATTTCACAATATTTATTGTTTTTTATTGTATTTTTAATAAAATAAATGCAGCCTTCTTTCTTAATTATTCCAAACTTTTGACCAGTAGTGTATATTATTTCACTTGTTTGTCCTATAGGGCTGGGTATTGTTCTCAAGCCTTTCAAGCTATATTGATGACAGATGTTTATCATTTTGATGGACTATATGCATTTGAATATTGCTTTCTATTTTCTTTTTCTTTTTTTACCTTTATTTTAGTCAGTATAAGAGTGGAAGTAACACAATAACTCCTGTGTGCGTGCCAGACAAAAAGTAAGATTGCACATTTGGTTTGCAGTCTGCCCTTCAAATGCCTCAAAAGAGCTGTTGGAAGAAAGAGCCAACACATGAAGAGCTAGATATGCATTGTTTACAATTGTCAGCTCACAGTCTGTAATTTAGATTTATATTTGCACTTTGCAAATGGAAGAAGTGAAATATTCCCAGCTGCACACACACTTGTTTACCTGTTTCAAAGTGGAAGCCATTCATTGTGCACGGTAAAATGAACCAAATCCATTACAGTTTATGCATTACTCTGTCAGTTTGACATGAAGCAGCAGTCCTTGGTCACGTCAGAATGACAACAGATGCATCTGAGCCCATTATTGTAAATAATAATGAACTGCAAATCTCTTTCTCTCATTGATCAGATTCCTGGAGGAGCAAAACGTTAAAAAACAGGCCTCTGCATGGGAGAACAACACACACAAAAGGAAAAGTAATGGAGAATTAGTATGTGATAAAGAAAATGGAGGAGTCACTGAAAAGGGCATTGAGTTGTCTCACACTGTAGATCATGACAACGCAGGAGAGAAGGAGAAATGCAGATCTGCAAAGAGTGGTGATAGTAACAAGTTATCCATAAGCATCCCTAAAATTGGTCCACGAAACGGCCCAACATTTCTGTGCGAGGATGGTGAGGATGATGAAGAAGAAAGGGAGAGCTCTGATAGGGTGAGGGATATGGAAAAGATTCCCTCCAAAAGCAAAAGCAAAGTCACGCTGTCCGCTCAAGAAATGTTCGAGAAGCGAATCAGGAGGATGCAGGACATGGCATGGGATGATGAGCTGGAAGCTCTCCTGCTCTGTCATAAACAGGAAAGAGCAGCAAATATCCTAGCTGCTCTCTCTAAGAGAGATCAGCTGAGTGGCATGCTTAAGGATCCCTCCCCTGAAAAGCTCTCAAATGTGAAACGAAAGGAAAAAACCACACTAAGTTCCTTATCTAAACCCACACTGCTGCCCAGGAGAAGTTCTGAAAGCCGTGAGCAAGAGATGTTTGTGGTTATGAACGAGGAATCCCCACCAAGAGCTTCCATGAAAAGAGGAAGTGAATTCGGTGTTAGGATGGATTCCCTCAGTGATGACCTCGCAAGGTAAATGATTTTCATGAACTTGCATCTTCACAAAACATTGCATTGTTGTGCATATGCCTGTTTCTGGCTATCACATATTAAATATATATTTCATTTGGTCTTTTGTCACCATTTGACAGAACATCTGTTTTGACCAATGAAAGAAGGAATCTTCTGGATTTTGTGCATCTTGATAAAAAGGATTGGGAGTTTCAATCTGTCCTTCAGCATCTTCAGGCTCAGCAGTCACCCAGAAGCCCATCTGAGCTGTTTGCCCAACACATAGTTTCAATTGTCCATCACATTAAAGGTGACTGAAACCTCTCTGTCTTGTACAGCTAAGGTTGTGTGAGGGTCGTTACACCGGCCTTAATATTTGTATTGTTCCATCACCCCTCTGTAAAATTACAAAAATGATAGGACAATAATTTAATTTCTGCACTTTTTTTTTTTTTTTGTCTAAAAATGATATCTTTGAATTTTATTTATTTATTTAATCTAGCAATTCATAAGGGGACAAATGTGTTAAAATAATTTATATCTTAGTGTAAGTTTACATGACAACGATGTGCTAAAAACAGAAATGTTTTTGCTTTGTGTTTTTGAAAAGTTTTGCGCACAGACAACAGCGTTGTCAAAAACAACTAAAAACGCTGTATTCTGCTGCCAGGACAGTAGCTGGCAATGTAATTTTGTAAAAAAACACTAAATCTACACTTTGCTAGAGAAACATTAATAAACTCAGTATCTTGAGCAGCATAAACACAGTCCTGTTGTCCGCCATTGTTGTTATAGTTATCAAGTAATCGCGCATCCCTATAGACTAAACGCATATGCGCTTGACGCCACCATTTTACAAATTCACATTTTTGTAGTTTACATGACGATCATAACAGTATCATTTTCAAAAGCTTGCACATTAAAACCCATTTTCAACCCTTGCCCCAAAACTGCATTGTCGTGTAAATGAATGGCCAAAAGACACAAAAAGTTTTCTGTTTTTAGTTTAAAACAGTGTTGTGTAAACACTCCCTTAAATCATTTTATTTTTTGTATTTGTGTTGTATATTATTAAGATTTTATTACTTATTTCACTGGCTTAAATGCTTCATTATTTTATTTTTTAATAAAAAAAAAAATTCTGCCCATAGCTCAATATTTTCCTTCATCTGGATTGACCCTAAATGACCGCTTTGCCATGTACCAGAGAAGAGCTGCTGAGAAAGAATTCATTAAGCAGAGAAAGAGTCCAGAGATACACAGGTATAAAAATGTAGGGACAACTTCCCACGCTGGTTTCTTGTGCACGTATGAGCAATTTATTTGTTTTCTAAGACTCTAAGAAGGATCAGCATATATTAAAATCTTCCTCCCTTTATCTCTTTTTTTTTAACAGGAGAATTGATGTTTCTCCCAGTGCTTTTAAGAGGCACTCTCTTCTGTTTGATGAGATGAAAAGCACCATGGAAAACAGCTTCAAGGTGACCAAAAATTTTGAAATATGACGTGTTTTGGAAAAGAATGCTGCGCGAGTGATGCGGCCAGAGCATTCTTAGGCTTCCTTCTCTCCCTAAACTCTTGTTTCTGATGAGAGAGGCATAAAGTCCAAAAAGTGAGATGCAAAAAGAGGTGCATTCAGGTTGTTGTGTTGTAAATGCCCCCTCAACGTTTGATGGTAACCTTTTACAAGCCTTCCTAAGGCAGTTGAGGCAAGAAATCTGAGGTCAGAAATGGAAGTGACCAGTTGTTCCCATGTCAAATCCATTCAAAGGACTCTAAACAAAAGTCATAGTAAGTATTTCTCTTCAAAGCCTGCAAAGAACAAGTGAGGTGTTTAGGCCAAGTAAAAACAACATACTTTCATGAGCACCAATGAAAGTATTTCTGCTGTGGTCCTATAATGTTGCCTTTTATACTATTTTGAGCAAGTGAGAGGAAATCAAAAAGTTATTATGCAGCCATTGCCATTTCTGAGAAATACTGTTTAATACGCCTGTTGAAAGACTGTAAGAAGCCAAAATGCTACATAAAATGATATTAGAGAAGGCCTCTTCCTCTCATCCATTTGCATGATTGTTTCAAGTCAGCTGTTGCCGTGTTTTTCGTTTTGGTCCCGCCCCTTACAATGCTGCATGAAGCGAATAGATCACGCCGCTAACCCTCATCTGGCCACAACATCTCTCTTTCTCCTCACGGCAGGTCGACGGTAAAAAATCTAAAGGTGATTCAATGGACCTTCGACTGGATATTGAGCGCAGAAAGAAATATTCGAGTGGAGAGAGAGAGCACAGAGAAGAAGAGTACGGAGGAAGAGTATCGGGGGAACCTCCAGAATCAAGAAAGGAAACATCCACAGAGAAATCCTCAAAGAACCACAAAAAAACGAAGTAAGCTGCATGGGAAGAGATGCTCCATAGACATGTCAGAGTGATCACGAATAGAGAGGTTCAGTTATGATTTTACATAACTAATAAGCTAACAATTATATTTTTGTTTGGGCTGTTGTAACCCCTCAAGAGAAAAATGGCCTTGGTGATAAATTTTAAGTTTTGTCAATCATTAAACGATTTGCAAAATCAGGTCAAATTTACTTGATTTAGCATTCAAAGAATCTGGTTGAGTCATTTAAAGATTAAACAAAATGAAACCATCAATCTTGAGCCTCTTAGTAGGCCTTCAAAATCATTTTTTAAAAAGGCCTGAAGATGCATTCACACTGTCAGCAGTCTGCAGCAACAAGAAGTCAATCATTTTCAGTGAAGAGTTGGTAATGTGAGGTGACATGAGTGACAGAAAGCATTGGGCGGAGTGAATGTTGAGCAACTGAACAGGCTCATGAGATTGCATCTATAAGAGCAGAGCTCAAATGATTGACCCCCTGATTCAGTTGTGTACTGTATTCAAGTAGGAACGCCTGCTTGTGCCCAATAGAACAGCAACTTGGTCACCCTTCAGCTGTTACATCATCACTGTCAGTGTGAACGCACCTTTATGTCTTTCTGGTCAGTCGGATAATTTGAATATGCTGAATAAATGCTGTCAAGAGCTTGAAAATGGCCTGATTTCCTTTGAATTCAGGTACCAGTAAAGATACATTTTTGGTTTGTGGACAAGCAAATTACCTGATAAAGTCATGTTGAACATGTTCAGAAAACATGATGGCATAAAAGTTATATATAGTCGAATTTTGAGACCTCTTTACATTGATCAACAATGTCTGAATCAAATGTTTTTTCATTCCTAAGGAAAAGCAGGAAGAAACGGGAGCGTTCTCAGTCAACTTCCTCATCTTCCTCTGTTTGCCATGAAGAAGAGGCTGAGATGAAGCCAGAAGGCTTATCCAGAGTCCAGATGGGGTTTCGAGAGTATGGAGAGCCTGCGGAGAGAGGAAGGGGACGAGGAGGCTTTGTAAGTTGAGTGGTATTGAAGAACTAAGATATTTGCTTATTGCTTTAATAGTTACGGTTACCATTTGCTATTTTTTTAGCAGCTTAGCATACGTGGTCGAAGTTGGAACCGAGGAAATTTCCATGGAAACAGCAACGGGGATTCACAGATGAACATGTCAGCAAAGAATGAAGACTGGGATCAAGAATACACTCCCAAGAACAAGAAATACTTCCTAGTATGTCGTGATCTTTGTAAACACCCATTCTGCATCACCTTTCTAATGCAGTTTCTCAACAACCCTTGATTTGCATATTAATATAATATGCAAAGCAAGAACAACAAACATAGGTTATGCTCCATGCATCCTATCTGTTACATTCAGTCTGTACATTTAATATTATGACAATGTACAATCAAACATAACACGGGTGATTATGCTTAGACTGAGTAATCTTTCCAAAACCTTTAATTATATTAATCAATTAGGTTGATATGTTTTCATTACATACTAAGTCTCCAACAAGGTATACAACTATGTATGTTATATAATTGAAGTCCATATACTGTATTTGTAAGCCTTTCCTCTGTCTTTGCAGCACAGTGAAAGAGATGGTGAAGGTGAGAGAAAGCTGATGAACACGCGGGGGTGTGGCCGCGGTAACATTGTTCGCACAAAGGGACGTTTCATCCTCCGAAGGGCCACAAATACCAACACCACCAATAATACGAGCCCTAAATGGGCCCATGATAAATTCCAGGCCACTGATGATGAGGGCGAACAGCAAGGAGATGATGTAGAACAGGACCAGTGTTAATGGAGCAGTGAAGACTTTCTGACAGGACCTTTGAGAACAAGGAGATCATGCTTTAAACCCTGGGATAAGACTTGCCTACCTTCACACTGTCAAGAATGGATATAATATCTGCATCCTTATGCATCCAAATCTTTTTGATAGGAAAGAGGCTTCTTTATTGTATTGCTTTTATATTCCTATTTTCTTGATGGTTGTTTCAACATGGTGGTGGTTATGTTGTTTTTTTGTACATGCAAAACCACCTTCATAGAAAAACACATATTATGGAGTTTAAATGAAATTTTTATTGCAGCATGTTCATCTAATCATGGCAGACACTGTTAAAAGCACCTGTTCCAACTTTACATTTATTTTCTATCCCTGAATCTCTGGAAGAATCAGAGATTTACTCTACTGCGAATCCTCTCTTTTATGGCGAATACTCTCTTTATTGCACAAGACTTTTGAAACATGCAAACATAAAATACACAGAATATAGTATGCAAGTTTTGAAGTAGTGATAGACCAATATATAGGCTAGATACTTGGCCATTTTGAGGCTATTATAACCATATGAACTTAATTAACGGAAGTTTTTCAAAATTCTACTGACAGCTTTGTCTATGGACAGTAAGAAATTTCTTTTTTTTGTGTGTGTGTGTGTGTGAATTGTGATTTAATGTTACAAATACAGTACAATTCATTATATCGTCTGATGACCATATATATCAGTCATCGGAAACTACTTTCTAGATGTTGATATCGGCAATCAAAAAAACCTGTTTTAGTCGACCACTAGTTCGGTATGTGCCTAAAGCCGGGTGCACACTGTAAGATTTATTAAAGTCCTTTATGACTGTTGCTTTTCAGACTGTTTGAATATGTTCCTTGCTGTAAGCCATGTCAAAATGTGGGATTTCAGTTGTCATAAATGTCAGACTGTACGGCAGTCAATATGCGTTAAAAATGGACGCACACAAGAAGACTCATCCGGAGTTTTACCTCATCAATCCGTGACACGTTCAGTGACGTGAGCTGCATTTACATACGGGATAGAAATGGGGGGCTAGCAAACAAAAACTATTTCAAGCGTTAATTTTGCTCATGGCTTCTTTTGAAAAGAAAACTGGGAAAAACGAAGACAATGTGTGTGGAGCAAGTGGTGGTTCGTAGTGGTTGTTGTCTCATTAATCGCCTCTTCAGGTTTGGTGCTCCTATTGTTTTTTGATTTGATGGTTGTCGAAGGGGAAGTCATACTACATGACTGTGCTTCAAAACTTTTGACACTGCCAGAATTTCATCTGAGGTCAAATTTGTTGGTGAACATGTCAAAATAACAATTTAAGACTTCAGATTTTGACCTAAGATCTGAAGAATTGTTTAGAATTCACAAAATTCGTCTCAGACTGCCAAATCATGGCCAAAATCGTACAGTGTGAACCCGACTTAAGATGTGCCATAGTGCCTAAAGTATAGAACTATAGCTGGTTATGTTCTGTTTTTGCCTTAAGAAAGGACATTGTTGCTGTTAAAAAAATATATAGATGTACATATTGACATTTTGTGGGCTTAAATGAAACTCTTTGAGACCCTTGTGTGTCTGCCTATTGAAACAAAGATCATAATTTAATGACTTATATGAATGACCCAGTCTCTCTATGGGACCAAACTACAGCAGGTAAACATGTCCCAGTGAATGACATGTGGGAAAAAAAGATTTACATTCATCCAACTGCTAGTCAAAGTTGTCAACTTTAAAATTGGACAACATACAAAAAAAGTAAAAAAAAAAAAAAAAAAATACTTGTATTTTGAAGACTGTTAGCAAATTTCTATTTTATCAGGTGCAAGGTTTTGACAATATTTGTGTGCATATTTTATTATGGGTTTTCTAATGTGTCTTGTCTTCAAATTGTATGCCTTTTTTTCTATTGGCTAAGCACCTTCTTTAGATGGAGTAATCAGTTTGGAAGTTAAACCTTTTTTTTTTATATATCTAAGTTTTGGCGAATTTGTTTTTGAAGAGTTAAAGTAAAAAATATTATGGGGGCGACGTGAATAATTTACATTCATACTCAACATTAGATTTTAGTTGTCTGGGTTCTGATTTGCACTGTGTCCGATATATACATTTGACTTGCATTTATATACTCACAATCAGAAAGAATAAACAAAATCAACAATTTTGCATTGAGTGTTTTTTGTGTAAGTAGGTTTTTTTTTTCAGACCAAGGAAATCATAATTCTATTAATTGTTAAATGGTCATATTGAGAAACTACACCTATTTGAATGGTCTCTTAAAAAAAAAAAAGCTTTATTATGTGTAAACTGGCCTGACAGGCTCTAAATAAAAGCACTACAGTCTCAGTACAATCATATATCTGCTATCTACTCAATAAAAGTGCAATAAAAAAATGTCAACACACTCTTTATTACAAAGATTACACTCATATAAAATCACAGTTATATTTAAACATTAGGTTTTTCCTTGAATTCCTTCCAAGTGAGAACACCTACTGTAATTTTTGCTGTGACACATGACACCAGGAGGTTCATACCAACACAAACCTGTCTCACCTGTTACACTCTCTCTCTCTCTCTCTCTCTCTCTCTATCTATCTCTCTCTCTCAGGGTATAACATGTCTTGACTAGGTGGGAATTTTTTTTCTTTTCAACAATGCTAATGTTTGACTAGGAAGGAGGAGGTCCGAGAAAGCCTTTGCTGTCTTTGGATTGAGTAATTCACAGGGATTCCATGACACTTTGAGAACCGAACAGAATCTACATTGTCTGATTTGGTGCTCTGAGCAAAGCTTTAAAGGAGCCATGGGTGAGTTTTTAAGCCTTGATTCAAAATAATGTCTTGTTATGATTTGGCAAGTTGTAGTGTTTGTGATATTTGGGTTATGTTTACGGTAGCCTACATTTATGGGAAATGTAATATTATAAGTGTACTATAATTTTAATAAGTTTGCAGTAAGTTATAAATAAGTGTCAGATGATTTAGAATGAGCTGCTTTTCGTAGTATATATTTAATATTTTAATATTATTACTAACATGTATATGTACAAAATAAGTGCATGTATTTTCATGTTACCCTGTAATATATGAAGAAATATATATATATATATTTCAGACATTAAGTCTTTATCAAACCCTCCATATTTGGTAAATAAACTTGAAATGGCAGTTTATGTCATCAAATGTGCAGATACTAATCTCATTTTAACACTGTTTTATGAGTTTCCATAAACTACCTGTCATTGAGACTTGACATTTAGATCATTCAATAAAAGGGTGAATCATACAATCAAAGGGTTTCTTCTTGGAAATCAAATGTATGCAATTCCACTGTGAATCATGCACAGTGCTCTTTGTACTGATATGCATTTGTGAGTTCAAGTTACTAAGGTTCAACTCACATACCTGTAGGCCTGTTGAAACACATTGTTCATGGCTGTCTTGAGAGGCACATAAATCTTACTACTTCTATCTCTTTCTCTATGTTTTTTCATGCCTTTCACATAATTAGACACATGTATCTTTAGGGTAAGTATTTCATAAAAAAATAAGGCTTACTGGTGATTCACAAAGTGCAACTAAGTAACATCTTATCTGGCCCTGATGAAATCTGCATTGATTTCAAGGGAAAATCAGTGGAATGGATAAAAATGTTAAAAAGTGTTTTAGATACTTATGGGCAAGCTGAAATATTTAATAAAACACTCCAATTTACTAACCCCTGATGGGTTTACCTTTCTTTTTTTCCATTTTAGAGGTGCTTGTGCTTCTAGACTTTGAGGCGACTATGCCAGACGAGTTAACGGTGTGTGTAGGAGATGTGGTAAAGAACGTCTCAAAGGCCAAAGAAGAAGGATGGCTGGAGGGAGATCTGAGAGGAAAGAGAGGCATGTTCCCTGGCAACTTCGTCAAGGTCTGGATCTGTTAGAGCACTCTTTCAATTGCCATGTTTACGTCTTGACATGGCTCCCCTAGTTCCTATACTGGTCATTTTCAAAATGGCTCTTCTCTACCCACAGGAAGTACCTGTTTACTTAATAGGGGACAGCAACAGAGAGCCAAGAAGCATAAGGAAATGTAAGTCCCCATTATAAAACCTACCAAATAAGATAAACATAAAAACCTACCATGGTGGTATTTATGAATTAATTGTATGAATATATTTTTTAAAAAGTGAACGAATCAATCATTTGCAAGTCCCATTTGAAGCGTGTGACTTTTGCTGCGTTCACGCCATGTCGTAAGACTTTATTTCTAGCCGGCATGCATTTCGCAATGATCAGCGGTGATCAGTTCTGCGCAGATTTTAGGCTTAGGCTTGTTCGAGACCGATTGGCGTAAGACATCAAAGTACCGCGAGAGTGATTCAAAAGCATAAGGAGTCCTTGTCATACGCCAAGGTCTACGCAAACCTGATGCATCTCGAACAAGCCTATCTGCTCATCTCGAGCCTGATCAAAAGCACGATGGGAAACGACTTGCTGACGACACAGCTTAATGCTTATTGGTTTAAACAACCGTGATGTACTGTTCTCTTTTAAAATGTTTGATTTTGAAGCTGTGAAATCCTGTTTTAATGTGTATAAATTGTGTGAATATTCCCAAACTCCCATACAGTGTCATCTCTCTATGGCAGGGGTCTCCAAACTTTGTCCTTGTATATTATTAAATTGTATATTATAGGGAGATGAGAGGGTCTCTTACCATTGGAGAAAACGTAACAGCTAACTCAATCATGTGCGATACCTCTCAGCCTATTGTGTAATGGCACTGACATCAGTGGCCGCCATTCAAAACTCCTTCCCTGCACACTTCCTATGCGTACTGTCAGAGCAGGAGCGTTAGCCATTACACTTTTTTGGCTAAAGGTTGCAGGCTTGCCTTCCAGTGGCTTTGACACAACATCTATTGTTCTATCTGTTAAACAGTAATGTGGCACATTTGCTGTTTGTAATGCCGTAAATGAGTCCTACCTGTTGCAACATTCCCTAGTCTGCTTTCTCTTAAAAATACACTTTTATCAAGCTAAAATCTAGTTCCCAACGAAAGTATTGTTTAATGTAAAACATGCTGAAGATTAACAAACAGGCTGTCAATTACTTAAATGATTAGCTATGTCCCCACAAAAGCAGTTTAATCAGCATAGTGAAGCCTCTCATCCATTGACATCCATTCAAAAAACGGCCTCTGGTCTCCTTCCCTGCGTACAGCCAGAGGAAGAGCGTTAGCATTAGCCGTTATCCTTTTTTTTTTTGCTAAAGGTTGCAGGCTTGTCTTCCAGTGGCTTTGGTTTAGCTCCAACTTGCCTCAAAACACCTGCCTGGAAGTTTCTAGTAATTAGACCTTGACCTCCACAGGACAGTGGCCCTCTAGGACCCAGTTTGGAGACCCCTGCTCTATGGGATATGTGATTGTTGTCATAAAAAAAAATGTTAAAATGTGTCTATTAAAGATAAAATTGAGGGAAATCACGTCTTTTGGAAGGAATTAAAGGAACACTCCACTTTTTTTGAAAATAGGCTCATTTTCCAGCTCCCCTAGAGTTAAACAGTTGAGTTTTGCCGTTTTCGAATTAATTCAGCCGATCTCCGGGTCTGGCGGTACCACTTTTAGCATAGTTCATTGAATCTGATTAGACTGTTAGCATCGCGCTTAAAAATGACCAAAGAGTTTTGATATTTTTCCTATTTAAAACTTGACTCTTCTGTAGTTAAATCGTGTACTAAGACAGACAGAAAATAAATTGATTTTCTAGGCTGATATGGCTAGGAATACTCTCATTCTGGCGTAATAATCAAGGAACTTTTCTGCGGTACCATGGCTGCAGCAGTGCAATGATATTACGCAGCGACTGTGAGCCCCTGCTTGCACAGGGAACGTGCCTTGAGACCATGGAGACGTTTGTGAGAGACGCTGCGTAATATCATTGCACCTGCTGCACCCATGGTACGGCAGCAAAGTTCCTTGATTATTACGCTGGAATGAGAGTATAGTTCCTAGCCATATCAGCCTAGAAAATCACAACTTTTTATTTTCCGTCTGTCATAGTACACGATTGAACTACAGAAGAGTCAAGTTTTAAATAGGAAAAATATCAAAACTCTTTGGTCATTTTTAAGCACGATGCTAACGGTCTAATCAGATTCAATGAACTATGCTAAGCTATGCTAATAGTGGTACCGCCAGAACCGGAGATCGGCTGAATGGATTCGAAAACGGTAAAACTCAACTGTTTAACTCTAGGGGAGTTGGAAAATGAGCCTATTTTCAAAAAAAGTGGAGTGTTCCTTTAAATAAATAGCAAATACTTTGGGTGTCTTGTTCATCAAGTTTATTTTCATATAAGCGAGAACTTAAATTACATCAGGTTTATTAGTAACACAGTTCATGAATCCCGCGATATCTCGCGAGAGAGATTCAAAAGGAGTATGCTTTCCAATCGCTCTCGCGGTACTTTGAAGTCATACGCCGATCGGTCTGGAGTAAAGGTGCGTTCACGCGGCCTCGTAATTCCTGTAGTTACGAGATTCTAGCTTGTAAAAAGCGTTCACGTCCTCGTAGAGCTTGTAATTACAGCTTGTAAGCTGGGAGTTTTCTGAAAGCTCCCAGATGTACCACGTGGCCGCTGTACCACCTGACCGCTGTAGATTCATTTATTAGGCGTTGATAGTGGTGCCATGGAAACGCATAATTCCCAGTCCAAGGACCAAAAGGACATGAAAAGCTCCGAATATAACGTCACGTGTTGTCATTTCAAGATTCCGGTAAATACGAGGTGACGTGAATGCAGCTTAACTGCAGGTGGGAGAATCTGAACTTCAACTTGGATAAATCAAAGTCCCCAACAGTAATAGAGACGTTCCCTCAAAATAAATCTGTATTAGATGAATGATAGATAAAGTTTTTCAGAGTTTTTAAGAGTTTTTCAGTGGCAGATTAAAAAAACGTTTATATCACTGATTCTTGAGAAGTGGGACAAAACAGGATGCAATATTGAAAAAAATAAACCTTATTCTCAGGCAAGTTAAACTACATTTATGTATCTTACATGTAATAAGCTACTGAGCAATGCTTTGATACAACCTCCCAACTTTACTCTTTTTAATCAAAATGTGCTTTTTACCTTGCCATCACTTATATTGTGTCAACACCGTCAGACAACAAAAACACAAATTAATTTTCACTCACATTATGCAAGACCTATAAAAAGTATAGTAAACACTCATTTTTACCAAGGCTGACAGAGGCCACAAAAAAATACTTTCAATATGTGTATATATATTTATTATAAAGATTTTCATTTGTGTTTCTTTAAATTGGACTGTGAAATATAACTTTAACTTTATCTTTAACAAAAATCAAGATGATTTTAACATTTCAAAACCCATTCTCATGTTAGCAGACAGATTACATTTTTACCTATGACCAACAATTCCTAAACAAATATAAAATATCATAATGATATATCAAAATATTCATCTGACGGAGTTGACACATCTGACGGTGTTGACGAAAACCTGACTTGTAGTCATGTTAACTATCAAATACTTGAATCAATCAATTACTCTATTAAAACAAACACAACAAACAGTGAGTATGTTAACAAAACAAAAATAATGACTTTATTCAACAATATCTGTAGAACCTGGAAGCGCTGAACATATAAACAGCATAGAAGAATGACACAGAAGCGAGGATACTGTTGAATAAAATCGTTATTTTTGTTTAGTTTTTGGGCACAAAAAGTATTCTCGTCTCTTCATAATATTGAGGTAGAACCACAGCACTTAAGTTGAACCACTTGAGTTTTAACAATGTCTTTAGTACCTTTCTGGACCTTGAAAGTGGTGATTATATTGCTGTCTATGGACAAGTCATAAACCTCTTGGATTTCATCAAAAATATCTTAATTTGTGGTCTGAAGGTCTTATGTGGAACGACATGAGGGCAAGTAAAGGATTAAAAGATTAGTTCACTTTAAAATGACAATTAGCCCAAGCTTTACTCACCCTCAAGCCATCCTAGGTGTTTATGACTTTCTGCTTTCTGACGAATACAACTGGAGAAATATTAATAATCACCCTGATGCTCCTAATCTTTATAATGGGAGTGCACAGAAACCACCTGTTTGAAACACAAAAAAAGTGCATCCATCCATCATAAACATACTCCACACAGCTCTGGGGGATTAATAAAGTCCTTCTGAAGCGAAACGATGTGTTAAAAAAATATCCATATTTAACTAAGGAAGAAGCATTTTTAACTGTTAGAGTTTTACACTTTCTTCCTAAGTTGAATATGGAAGGCGGTCTGGCGGAAGCTAGATATTTTACTTCATAATGTGTTGAATATGAATATTTTTTTTTTTTACACAAATGCATTGCTTCAAGTCAGATGGACTTTATTAACCCCCCGGAGCTGTGTGGAGTACATTTATGATGGATGGATGCACTTTTTTGAGTTTTAAACAGGTAGTTTCTGTGCACTGCCATTATAAAGCTTATCGGAGCAGCAGGGTAATAATTAAATTAAGCCTAACTCTGCTAGAAGTGATGACTAATCCACAAAAGCAATATACGCTGTCAGGTCATATAGTTAGTATTAGTACAATATTAGAAAAACTATACACTATTTTATATTTAATATAATTAAAAATGACTTGAAAACCACAAAAATATGATGACTTCATGTTGAATGTCAACTCCGTCATTGGCCTGTCACCACCATCAGACAGAAAATCTGACGGTGTTGACACTGACGGTGTTGACATATTGGCATTTCTTTCACAAAACAAATGGAGTTCATGTAGTAGCCATTTTGTTTTCTCTGTTGATGCTATATGCTAATAGAACCTGCTTCAGGAGAAAAAAATAATCTAAAAATTTTGAATAATTTCCTCATGAATTGGAAGAGGGTGTTGACATATCATGGTTGTGACACAGGGAATATTAACATTAAGATTTAAAATATTCTAAAATTATAAAACTTACTAGAGCCTGTCTGACATTGATGTACTCTGCAGAGGTGGAATGTGGCAAGGGGGTCCCTCAGAGTGACAGCTGCCCCTGATATTCCCTGATATTATTACATTTTAATAAATGTCTGACGGTGTTGACAAAAAGTGGGGACACAACTTGGAAATCTTATAAAACATGCATGTGTCATTGAAAAACAATATTGCTCTGACATGAAATATTATCAAGTATTGCTTTTTATAAAACAAGCTTTTTCATCATTAAATAAAAACATTTTTATCCATTTTATTGCATACAAATTTTTGAACCCTTCTCTGTGGACACACTGTTTTAGATGTAGTGAGAAGACAATAAGTGTTATACATTTGATATAATAATGATAAAATTAAATTGAAGGGGATAATTGTGATAAATACTTTCTATTATTAATCCCTCATAACATTTAAAATAGAAAATATTTTTATTTTTAAACCTAATAGCAGTTACAATTGCTGGACATGTTTTGTCCCATCTCTCAAGAATCAGTGATATCCGAATCTAGTTCCACAAGCGTGTCTGAAGTTGTCCAAAGCATTTCAACATGGCAGACTAAAATAAGTAGGCTAATGAAAGGTTTGTGCCTCCACATCCGGTCTCAAATTATACCCACCAAAATCCATAGGCTAGGACTGCCCTATATCCTCCATAAAACAGTGCTTGTCATAAAAGTGAAGTAGCTACTTGTAAAAGTGAAAGCTAGGAGTGCTTTTTGCAGTCTAGTTCAGTTCAGTTTGTTCTCGCATCTGAACGTGTTGACATGTTCCATATGTTTTCCACTTACTTCAATGCTCCAGCGAAGAAACCAAAGGTGCAGACGAGGAAATGCGAGGTGACTTTTCCCTACGCTCCCCTGCATGAGGACGAGCTGGGGCTGGTTGTCGGGGAGACCATCGAGATTCTCAGAGAGGTATAAACCCCACATTTCTATAAAAGCAAAACTTTAATGATGCTAAATTGATTTTACGTGGAAAGTTTCATATAGTACGTTTACTTACACACTTGCTGAAGTGGTAGTCTCATCATCTTTGTGAACGTTAAAGGAATATTTCACCAAAATAATAATAAACAGTTTACTCACCCTCAAGTCTTTTCAAATGTGTATTATTTTTCTTGAGGTAGAATATTCACACTGCTCCTATCCATATAGGGAGAATTCAGATTAATTTGAACACTTTTTCCAAGTCATCTCAATGGCATGACATATATGAAAGGACATAAATGAAATGTTACCTCATTGATTTGTATGTAAACACAGCCAGCTGTCATAAATAATAAATCCTGACAATGTGATCAGAGCACCTACATAAAAATATATTGTATCCTCCTGAAAGTGTTTATTTTTTTGATAAAGGATGTCTTACAGTAGTACATCATTTTGCTTTTTACACAACTACTTAACAAACAAGTAAATATATGTGAAATCAATGAAATTTCAGTTGAAATTACATTACTGATAAAATGTTTGGGGTTAGTACAATGTTTTTTTAATGTCAATGTCTATATATATATATATATATATATATATATATATATATATATATATATATATATATATATAATGGTTGGAAATATTTATGCTTCCAAACATTTTTATATTTGAAACAATGTCATGTTTCTTTTTTTTAATACAAATGAATCTGTTTTGTCTGGCAGATTGAAGATGGGTGGTGGATGGGAAAGAAAAATAACCAAATTGGAGCCTTCCCATCAAATTTTGTGAGGGAAATTTTTGTCCCTTTAAAAGGTAAGCTTATACACTAAAACTGGAGCTGTAAGGATTTGCATTTCTTTCACATAATGAGCATCATCTTTTAGCTACATCTGATACACTACCCTCCATCATTTTTGGGGCAAAGACAGCAAACTGTTACTTGGCCACCATATTTCTGTGACAAACCAGTATTTGGATCTTGCAGTATAGGCTCAAGAAGTCTTTTTGTGGACAGAAAAAATCCACACATGCTTCCTGAAGAGTGTTTTTGTCAGACATTTCAGATTTTTATTGGTTTTGGTTGGATTTTGGTTAGCCTAAGCCAAGGTTTGACTAATGTCTCCTATTTTATTCTTGTTGCCCAGCATCACAATGGTTTCTTAATTTTTACCAGCACAACTCTGGTTGATAAATGGTAATAACAGAGTCCAAAGTTTATCAGCCTAGAACAATGACTAAATGCTGAAAATGCTAAATGCTTATCACTGCGGGAAGCAATTAAAAGGTTGAATAATCGCAAACATCTGCTAAGCTATTGGTTCTAAACATTGTAGCGTCCTGAAAAGGGGATATAGTGGAGGGCAGCGTATAGGTTTCCATTCCACTTTTCCATTGCTGTTCTGTGTAAACATGCGCTAGACGAATGTGTTTGACTCTTGCGCTCACATCTTGCATCTTTTGCAGCATCTTGCACTTGTAACTGTGTTCTAAAAACATGGCGCTAAAGTTAAAAGAAGTTTGACTTTTAAAAAACATTCCACTGTTCACACAAAACATGTTCTGTGTCAATGGCCCCTATGTTCGCTACTGTCTTCTGAACCCTGTTAATGTTCTGCAGATGGCAAGATAACTGAAGCCAAAGCCAGGCCGAAACTCTCTGAAGCTGTCTTCAATAAAGAGGTGAATATTATTATATTATATATTATATTTACATATATTATATACTTCTTTTATTCATTTTTATTTATTTACTTTTTATTATTTACAGGGAAAAGTACAGCAGAGAACAAGTTTACGAAGAAAAACATCAGGCAGTAAGAAGTCTAAAAACTACCATACAGTTGACGTTTGTTAAATAATTGAATGTTGTTTATCTGGTTCTTGAGGTTGTATTCTTCAACTTGAAGAGAACCAAGTTACACTATTCCTATTCTAGACGGTGACAAAGAAAACACATAGAGTCTTAAGACAATGCTAATGCAGTCATCGGTGAATGAAAAGATCTATTCTTAAAGGACTTCCCTAAGGGCTTCATACCAAAAAGGCGGTGCTTTAAACATGTGCTTTCATATTCACCCACCAAACCTGCCAGAACAAATCCTTTAGGGAAAACTTGCTAATAAGTTTATTACAATGCCAGTACATTTTAGGTCGCTGAATACATATTTATTTCCTCCACAGTAAAAGAATGTTGTCGGGTGATGTTCGACTACATAGCTGTTGCCGAAGACGAGTTAAACCTGAAGAAAGGAGACGTCATAACAGTTATCAACAAGGTGTGTCATTGGTGGCTGACCGACTACTTTCTATTTATATGGCATAAAGTACATTTTCTAAAGAAAAAAAATGTTACCTCACCGGATTTGTTTGTAAAGGATAATGTACAGTCAGCTGGTCATTGCAGCAAAATAATAAACCCTGACAAGGTGATCAGTATGCCGAAACATTATTCTGAAGGGGTGCATTTTGACCGCATAAGACCACATGGCTGTACAATATCTCAATTATTACTGACTATTTAATATTTTTGCATTTTATTTTTAAATAAAAATATTAATTTATTTAAAAAATAAACCTTGTTTAACCCAAACTTTTCTAGGTAGTGTATAAGAAACAAAAATAGAGTGGAGTGATATATATGTTTTCATAACTGCCAACATCCTCATTTGTTTGTTTATACCCCATATACAAGTTAGTATCTTTTCCTGGGCAGTGAGTCAGCTTTTTTTTTTTTCTTTTTTTTTTTCTTTTCCCTGAAGGCCACCGAGGACGATGGCTGGTGGGAGGGGGAACTGAACGGACACAGGGGCTTTTTTCCTGATAACTTCGTCATGGTGATCCCAGCGGATACTCTTAATGTGAGTGTGGGACAGAGAAATGTTCTCATGATTGGCCCATTTGTGTGCTGTTAGAGAATGGGAGTCTCCCTTTTGTCAACACTGCAAAACTGATTTATGGCCAAGGACATTCATTTTACTTTACAAATAGCTTAATTTGTTTTAAGGTGGAACAGACTGGAGGTTATAAATCTGTTTTTAATGCCTTGATCCTGTCCGTAATGACACAAGACGGCTAACTGTGGTATATACATGGCTGTATTTTCTTCCTGTTACTTTGGGCTTATTAAAAGAGATTGACTCAGAGGTTTCCATTAGAGGAGAGGAACACTAAAAACGGTGACTTGATTCTTCCTACATGAAAAGAGTGTGAGCTTTATCCTGCTCAAAAGGACTAATTCATATTTGGCTGACAATTTCTCGTTTCTGACGCAGACTGGGAATGCAGGCCAGACACCGGTGAGACGTGGCTCTCAGAAACACGCAGGTAAGACATCAACATTTGTCATAGCGGCAGGGCCGGTTCGACAAGTCAGATTATATCAAACGTGCACTAGCTGGGAATGTTGCTAGAAATAGTTGCATTAGAAGATTAGGGGGGTGTGTGAGCTGGTTTGATTAGATGAACGACATAGTGTCGACATGTCATGCCGTCTTGTCGTCATATTTTTAAAAGATTGAATCAAAAGATTGTCGGTTGGATCCTGCATGGGGAGTCTTTTTGTTATGTGATTATATTATTTTTTGTCCATATTTATTATAGTATCGGTAAATCAATATACAAAAGTACATTCAAAGTTATACATTATACAATTGTATAGGGGTCATTGACGAATAAGGTTTTTAAAAGTGTAAAAAAAAAACCTAATGGAGATATAGCTAATTTTTAAGTTTTATTAAGTGTTAACAATGAGATTATGTGGTTTTGTAATGAATTAACACTGCTTTTGTCATTTTTAACAAAATGGATAAATTTGTCACCAAAAAAGTAATTCGGTTTAACCAAAATTTTGGTTTTACCGAATGACACTTTTCGTTTTACTGAATAGCAATATTTTCAAACAGTGCTAACAGGCTGATATCCAGTTAGCTAGCTAGATTGCTAGCTTAGATTGCTAGCTAGCTAGCAAAAGTACAATCAGACAAACATATTATATTTAGTACATGTTTTATAGTGGTTGTACCGAATGACCTGATGTTTCCGGATATGCGTATAAGCAAGTGAAAACATTAATTTTTCAAATAGTTGAGAGAGTTAGTAACTTTCTGAATGATGTCACATTCACTCACATGATATTAAACGCATGACTCCAAAATGGCCCTTTTATATCGGTTACTCCGAATGACATGATTAAAATTAATTTTTCCGGACATTCTTTCTCATTACAAAGCAATGACTTCTATACATAATTTTAATATCATTTTGCACTATGTTGATATATGATGTTATAAAACCATCCCAGAATAAAAAATATATACATGTATTACATTTTAAGATATTTTAATCATAAATGAAATGGCTGTATTGGCCTTTGGACAGTTAAACCGAATGACCTTTTGACACTTTAAAATACCTTTTATATGTAACAAAATATAATTAAAACCTTTTGGATTCCATAAAAGTGATCTAGTTGTACTACCTTACTTACTTTGGATGTCATATCTTTGTTTTGTATTACTATTAAGGCCTTTGGACAAAAAAATGACCCATCACGTCATAGACCAATATGCTAAGCTTAAAAAAAAAGGATCTGATTGTATAAAATCTGAGTTTTATATACTGTTTTGTGTCTTTATAACAACTCGGATGTCTTCAGCAAATAATTATTATAGATTTTATCAAAGAACAAAAATACTTTAATGCCAGTTAAGCTGGAATTAATCAGTGGAAAATATACACAGTGACTCTTGAGTTATGGTTCTAATGAAGGATAAGTCATCATTGTCTAAACCACAGCAGTCGCATACTTCCCTTATTTGAGATGAGAGACAATCTGTATTAGACGTCGCTAAGAATCTTATTAACTAGAGGAAGTTCAAGTTCAGTTTTTTTACTTTTATTACTATTATTATTTTCACATCATGCACAAATAAAGACAACTAAAAGATGTTTTTTCTTCTACAAAGTTTTATAATTGTTCTATGAACTTCATACAGTGCTCAAGCCCTTATTATTATGCTAAATGATTTTGTTTTTATTTAGCTTGACTTAATTAACACGTTAGCTTATGTTTGGTAGCTCACAGAAACTCTCTGATGAATACTACAAACTATGAAATGCACTTTCTGCACCTGTTATTGACAGCTTATATCTAGGACAGGAAGTAGGCTTTTTTTGCTTATCTCACATTTTGTTTTGCATCCAAGCACAAAACTCTGCCTTTTTCCTTTAGACTGAACATATATTTTGCTGAGGAATTGTCTCTGTGACTGTGTTAAAGTGGTGTTAAAAGCCTAGAAGTGTAGTACAAAAATCTGTTCTATGCTGATCTGGTCTAAGTCTGACATACACATAACACATTACCACAAACCACTCTAAGAAATACTGATGCAGCTGTGTGGGGCTGTGACAGGAAGTTATAGTAGGCCATAAAGAGATGACATGTGAGCAGACTCTAGAGGAAGGCAAGGGCAGAGTGGAGCACCTCTTTGCTCTCTATATATACACCTTCATTTCCATATGAGCATAGGGTTGTGATGCTGGAAAACTGACAAATCTGACAGGGTATGTATAGACTGTATTTATTTTTTTTCTTTTTGAAGATTTGGCTTCCAAAGAAAAGATCTTGTCATAGTGGTCCTGATGGGAGGTGAAACAATGTTCTGTATGAGAGAGGATGTTTACTCTAAATAATTACATGTGATATTTATGGCTCTGACAAGATCTGTGCATGCGTTTGATTTCGTCTTAGATTAGACTTTAATGTCGTCTTTGATTTTGAATGCACGAGACGGATTCTGAATGAGCACAGAGATCTGGACTGTTTTGTTTTGTAGGACACAGTTTAATTACTGTTAATGCTATTCAGGGAACTTTTGTATGTGTGTGTGTATGTAGCCACAGGAAACAGCCGGCTCAGTTGCTCATTTGTCAGGGAAAGTTACATGTTCCCATGCCACTGAGACCTTCAGCATGTGTCCTGTTTAGTTGTGTGAATGCTTCAAAGTGATGTTTATTTTGTGCTGTTATTTTAAAAGTGTGTAAAGGGCAAAGTTGCTTCAAGGGTTCTGGCTGGCCTTCTCTGGCACTCTTTGGACAAGCGATCGCAATCCATCCAGCAAGATGTCCTCTCTTGTGGGGCATGTTATTAAAAAGGCTTTATTAAAATAGGACTGTTACATTAAAAACCACAACCTAAGCAATGCTTCATCAGGGTAACCATTTAATCATTTACTCTAACATCCCCTTATAAAGCCTTTTTAATATCATACCCCACGCAAGTGCCTTGGGCTGTTTTATTTATGGGAGGGAATTCCATTATTCAGCTTGCAATAACATTGAGAAGAGGCAACAATGACTGTTACATGTGTTTGATACATTTGTTTGTTGCATTGACGGAAACAAATAAATCTTTTATCTTCTTATATCTCAGAGAATCAGATGCCAGTGATGGACCAGAACAGCTCTGATACAAATCCTAAGACAGACACTAAAAGTAATCTGAAAACTATAAATAACCTTTTTAAAGTAGAACATCCTGTCTTAATGACTATATTCTGGAGTAATTTTACATCTAAGGGTGTGTTCACACTTGGCAGGTTTGGTTTGATTAAAACAAACTCTTGTGCGATTGTTATATTGCAGTTCACTTAAATAACTGTGAACGCTGCCATCCAAACCCTGGTGCGCACCAATCAAGCAGACCGAGACCCCTGAAAAGGTGGGTCTGTGGTGCGGTTTGACTGAAATATGAACAAATCATGAACCAAAGACCAAAAACAGGACGTAATGTCACAAGCATACATGGTTCTTCTTGTCATAGTCATGATGTTGCCCATTACAGTTTGGTACAGGCATCAGAACCTTGTCTTCTTGCAGCAGATTTTCGTTTGTGCACAACGGAGGAATTCCTGGTGCTGGAGGTTATAAATCTTAGCTGGTAAAAAAAAATAAAAATAATAATAATAATAATTGGTGCATTTAGCCTAGCAAGCATCATATTTTTTTTGGATGTTCAGTAAGTTCTGTCACAAAACATATGTCATAAAAGCTGTTTTTTTTTGTTTTTTGTAATTTTAGGTTCTAAATGTATTTTTTTCATTCAGACCAAAAGAATCAAGAGAACTGAACTACAAGTGTGAACGCATCCTAAAACGTTTTATTAAATATTTATTTATATTACATTTATTACTTCAATAAGCATGGTATTTATCTCTTGTCTTTACACACAGGTGAGAAACCAGACACTAAAGACTTTCGAAGTGACCCGCCTGGTAAAATCAAGTTGCCTGGTCTACACAAACCACCTGTTCTTCCACCACCCGTCAAAGAGAAGCCCATAAAACTAACACCAAAGTAAGTGATGCCTTAGCAAATCATGTTAGAGCATACAACCTTTTCATGAGACTCTCATCACAGTAACACCAAATACAGAAGAAATCTGAAACAAATGTTTTTCACTGTTTCATCAGTCAGTTATTTTCCTGAGAGACTGAATTCCTCCACATTAGATAATCATTTAGCATTATGTGTTATTCTAAAGGGCCTGTGAATGTTCAGTCTTGTAAAGAGCAATGGAAAATTTATGAGTTGCTAAGGGACTAAACAAACTCAAACTGCCTGTTTCCTGTTTTTCTGAGTGAGCATATAAAAAACAGAAACTGCCATGTGCTCAAAGCAGAGCTTACAGAAACAACTGTCATTCTGATAGAATTGCATGTACAAACTAAGACATTACAGTCAATTAACAGTTAATCTAATATTTTCCAAAACAAATCAATGCGATTGCATTGTTTGAAAAGGCTTTAAGGCACATTAGATACAAATTTATAGCATAGTCACCATGTTATAGATGCTGATGCTTATTTTGATTTCAGTGCAGAGAAAATTAGTGTGTCCAATCCTGCCCCTGGAGGGCCACTGTCCTGGAGAGTTTAGCTCCAGCCCCAATTAAACATACCTGAACCAGCTAATCAAGGTTTTTAGGCATACTGGAAACTTCCAAGCAGGTGCTGAGGCAAGTTGGAGCTAAACTCTGCAGGACAGTGGCCCTCCAGGGCCGAGTTTGGACACCCCTGACTTAAAAGGTCCTCGGATGTATTTTAAAATATTGTATATCAATAATGCATAATGTGTAATATGCATAATGCATATTTTCCCCCTCTTAGAAATGTTGAAGAGCCACAACTTGTCTCACCGAAACAACAGCCCCCTGCCTCGACAGTACAGAAAGAGGTTAAAGACAATAAGGATGTTAAAGATAAGACCCCTGACCAGTTTGACGGTGTAGACGTGTCCTCAGAGAAACTGAGCCATCCCACGGCCAACAGAGCCAAACCTCCACAGAGAAGACCTCCAACAGCCCTCACCACTGCCATACAAGTGAGCTTAACACACAGGCACAGACGTGACGCTCATAGACGCTTCAGGATTTGAGTTGATTGGCTTTTAGTTTAAGAGATGAATTGCAACAAAACAGAATGCTCTGAACTTAATGAGTCAAGCTTAAAAATGTTTAATTAAAAATGTGTTTTTCAAGACGCAGCACTCAATCAAAGCATGTCTGGGGAGGTGCACGGAGAATGATGATAAAATCAAAAATTAGGGCTGTCAATCAATTAAAATAATTAATCATGATAAAATATAATTATAAAAATTATATATTATAATAATTCATTTTAAATAACAAGTTAAATATTCAGTCTAATGTCTTGATAAATAATCCAAATAACATCTGTTTTTCATAAAGGTTCCAGATGAAACTGACCACAATGAAACTTCAGAAGGGAAAGATGGATTACCACAAAATATTCAAGAGGTTTGGATAACTCTTTATTATAACTTTCATTAATTACATTATATAATGCTACACAGATCAGATTACCTCATGTACCTTCAAATATATGAAAGTGTAATTCATATAGGCCTATGGTATTATATTTGAATGTACATGAACCATTGATCTGTCAAGCTTTATATCATGTTTTAAGAGTCTAATAATGAAAGTTGTTCTAAAGTGTTACCAAAGGTTGAAAAATTAATATTACATTATGGAATTATTTCTGTCTATAAAACATCTCCTTAAACATCTGATATATACCAGTTTGAGGTTGGTAAGATTTTTAATGTTTTTGAAAGAGGTCTCTCATGCTCACCAAGGCTGCATTTATTTGATCAAAAATACAATAAAACAGTAATATTGTGAAATATTATTACATTTTAAAATGAGTGTTTTCTATTTTAATATATATTATAATGTAATTTATTCCTGTGATGGCAAAGCTGAATTTTCAGCATCATTACTCCTGTCTTCAGTGTCACATGATCCCTCAGATATCATTCTGTTTTGCTGATTTGGTGATCAAGAAACATTTCATATTTTTATCAATGTTAAAGGGTTAGTTCACCCAAAAATGAAAATTCTGTCATTTATTACTCACCCTCATGCCGTTCCACACCTGCAAGACCTTCATTAATCTTCAGAACACAAATTAAGATATTTTAGTTGAAATCCGATGGCTCCGTGAGGCCTCCATAGGGAGCAATGGACACTTCCTCTCTCAAGATCCATAAAGGTACTAAAAACATATTAATATTGGTTCATGTGCGTACAGTGGTTCAATATTAATATTATAAAGCGACGAGAATATTTTTGGAGCGCCAAAAAAAACGAAATAACGACTTATTTAGTGATGGCCGATTTCAAAACAATGCTTCAGGAAGCATCGGAGCACAGATGAATCAGTGTGTCGAATCTGCTGTTCAGAGCGCCAAAGTCACGTGATTTCAGTCGTTGGCAGTTTGACACGCGATCTGAATCATGATTCGACACACTGATTAATTTGTGCTCCGATGCTTCCTGAAGCAGTGTTTTGAAATCGGCCATCACTTAATAAGTCGTTGTTTCGGTTTTTTTTGGCGCTCCGAAAATATTCTCGTCACTTTATAATATTAATATTGAGCCACTGTACTCACATGAACTGATTTAATATGTTTTTACTACCTTTATGGATCTTGAGAGAGGAAGTGTCTATGAAGGCCTCACAGAGATATCGGATTTCAACTAAAATATCTTAATTTGTGTTCTGAAGATTAACGAAGGTCTTACGTGTGTGGAACAGCATGAGGGTGAGTAATAAATGACAGCATTTTCCTTTTTGGGTGAACTAACCCTTTAAGAACATTTGTGCTGCTTAATTATTTTGTGTAAACTTAGATTCTTTGAATGGGAGTTTAAAAGAACAGCATTTATTTGAAATTGATTTTTTTTTTTTTTTTTTTTTTTGGTCACTTTAGATCAATTTAATGCCTCCTTTCTTTCAATAACAACAAAAAAAGTACTGAACCCAAACTTTTGAACTGTAGTGTGCAACCATTTGCCCTAGGATTTAAATCCCTCTTCATCCCTCAGTTGCTCAGTTGCTGGTATTTTTTTTTTCACAGGTTACAGAACCTCAGTCAGCTCCTCCTGCCAAGACAGAACAAGTAACTAAGAGCACTTCACCACCCAAGGCACAGACTGAAGGCAAAGCTGTGGTTCAGGAGGAGACGGCATCACTGGCCTCTGTGCTGACAGAACTCAAAGATCTCCGCATGTCACTGGATCTTCTCAAAGCACAGCATGAGTGAGTATAAACCCCTGACTACACCTGAATGATCATATCGCACATTTCTTTTATTGCAACATTCCTCTTTCCTGTCCAGGAGAGACATAAAAGAGATAAAAGATGAACTGAAGGGCGAGACGGAAAAACGCATGAGATTACAGGTGAGTGGTGAGATATGAGTTTATTCTGTGGATATAAAAAAGTGTCGTATCTAAAACAAACTTGTAAAAGAGAAAAAAATTGAAGTCATTTTTTTACATCAGAGATTCTCATTCAATTATATCAATGCTATTTCAGTTCAAAAAATAAAATTAAATAAATCCAGTTAAATAAATACTATATTGCACATTAAATCAAGTTGCCAATGGCACATAAGGGCTCATTTGTTTTAGCCTAAAATCAGAAGAGCACTAACTACACTTCCACATTCAGAGCAACCCATAAAGGCACATTGTTATACCGTCTTCATCCTCAAGAGAGCAGCAGTGAGTTAAAACTACAACCTGTTCAACCCTATGGTTCAACCTGATAGAACTTCCAAACCTCTGCATGCAGTACTGAGTAGTAACTGATTACATGTAATCTTATGTAATCAGATTCCAAAAATTATGTACGTGCAATTAAATTGGTCACATGACATGCAGGTAAACACACTTTTTTTATTTATATTTTTTAGTAAATATTTTTATTTTAAAATGATTTTTTTTTATTTCAAATTTTTTATGACTTAATAGCTTTTTATTAAACTTACAAACCCCCTGCAGTTTTTTTCACGAACCCCAGTCTGGGAAACCCTGACATATAATGTAATATTTAATGCATGTTGTTATTGATAAAAATGAATGGAATATATTTTATCTATCTATCTATCTATCTATCTATCTATCTATCTATCTATCTATCTATCTATCTATCTATCTATCTATCTATCTATCTATCTATCTATCTAGCCTATCAATGTAATAAATGAGTTCATAAGTAATCTAAAATGAATCAATCAAAAAGTAGTCAGAATACATTACATAAAATGAGTAATCTAGATTACATTACATTACTAACTGCAATTTTTGTCATGTCATTTGGAATCAGTAACCAACTACAATTTGTTAGTAATCTACCCAGCACTGTCTGCATCACATTTCAATTGTCATAAAGGATACCTATGTTATCCATAAACAACCTTAACAATAGCCAATTATACAGTACTGTGCAATAGTCTTAGGCACGTTAGTATTTTGACCAAAAAATAGGTTTAAGCCAGTTATTTATATATTTTGCTGTATGGTGTCAGTAGGAAATATTAGTGTACATTTCCAAACATTCCTTTTGCCATTAATTGTAAATAATCCAGTGAGATTTTTTGAAACCTAACTGCAAAGCTACCTGAAAAACTATGCGCAAGTGTACCTGGACAAAAGCTGTTTTAAATGCAAAGGGTGGTCACACCAAATATTGATTTGATTTAGTTAATAGAAGTTAATTGATAAATAAAATCTATTTAAAACAGTATTTAAAAAAAAAAAAACATCCTCACTTTACAGCATTTTTACACAAGTGCCTAAAACTTATCACAGTACTATAGTGTTGCAGGAAAGTTTCTTCAAGCATCTTGGAGACACAGCCACAGTTCTTCTGGATTTAGTCTGTCAGTTTTTTCTGTTTCTTCATGTAATCACAGATGGACTCAATGATGGTGAGATCAGATCTCCATGTGGAGAATACCGGCTGTTGTCAGACTCTTTGTGCATACAATTACATTACAATTAATGGCGAAAGGAATGTTTGGAAATTTAAACTGATATTTCCTACTGATACACTACAGCAAATTATATAAATAACTGACTTGAAACATTTTTTTTTTTCTTTCTGATAATATTAACGTGCCTAAGACTTTTGCACAGTACTTTATATCTGGCAGTTTAAAAAATGTTAAACTTTAAAAATTGACTTTAACTATCTCTTCTTCCCTGATGCAGATTTTTACCTGTAGATTTTACATTGTCAAATTTAAATATAGTCTCACCTTAATGCTAGTCTTCCTTTAATGCAAAGTGCAACTTATTAAACAATATTTTAATATTTATAGGATGAAGTGGAGGCTCTGAGGAAAAAATAGCATCCATTGAACACCAGGAGTATTTCACAATCCTCATCCTTCTCTGGGACATGGACATAAAGGCTACAGAAAGACAATGATGGAGTGTTGACAGACAGATATGTGCAGACAGATATGGAAATCCAGCACTTGTGACTTGTTGAATAATTCCTGGTTCAGTGGACCAGAAGGCTCAGAAAGCAGATCTACAAAAAGACGTTTCGTTGATCATATTCTACTCTTCAGCTCATAAGGTTGTGGGAGTCCTCTCCACTCGATTCATAAGACATATATAGTGCATTTTGAAATGTGTAAATATCAAATTTTGAATATCTAAATTCAGGGTTAAACTAGGTCATATTTTAAGGTATTAACACACTTTCTATTAATAATATATTTCTGTTTTGTGTTATTCTGTAGAAATAAATTAATGTTTTTGCTCTAAACCTGATTTACCCAGAGACTGGGTAAATGATAAACATGCATTGTCTTTTTTTTTTTTTTTTTTAATGCAACTACATAAAAGTTTTATCTGTGTTAAGACTGTGAAACAAGATGGCTTTATTTTTTGTGAGTGGAAGATATCAATGACATACAAATACAGAACTGGTATCTAAATGCAAAAGTTTAAAAGTTTCTTTGTGAATGGCATGTATAGACTTTGCTTTGTCACATAACAGAATCTAAAAGTTCATTTTCCCTTCGTGGAGATATGGCATGAGACTGAGACATAGTGTCCATTCAGACAGAAAACAGCATCTGGAATTCATGTGGAATACATTAGATCTTCATAGTCACACTAATCATTGGGAATGGACTATTTTGTAATGACATACAGACTAATTCCAAATAATAGAAATACTGTGTGTTTGTAGGTTCAGTTGCAGTGATGACATATTACCATCAATCAAGATATACTCACATTCTTTCCTTTTTTTGGCTTGTCCTTAATGTTATATGGGTTCTATACATATTAGGTGTCATATTAGCAGTTCACAAGTTTAAATATCTTCATAAAATTTTATATCAGAATGTACTTCATAAATGACAGAAGTCGTTTCATTAGAAAAATTCTAGCATCCCGTTCTAAGTTATTGTTACACTTTGGTTGAATTGTTTGGTTTTAATTTTGATGAATGTAAAGCTCAATATTTAAATCAAAATGAACTGGAAATTAAACAATAATCCAATTACACCCACTTGGTGAGCAAATATGTAACTTTAACGTGAAAAACAAGATGCCCATAAAAATGTTATTTTTGGTTTATTTAGCATTACGTTGCACATTTTTAATATACTCTTTTTATGACATAAAAGCACTAATCGGACACTGTAAAATTATATGATTTATCAAAATTTTTTCTTTTGTCAAATCAACTTTGATAATTAATGTGGTTCAGATAACATATTTTAAGTTTCTGTTGATTAAATCAATCACCTTCATTGTATCAACTCAAATTTTTAATTTCAATTAACTCAATTTTAAGGCAACCAGGTAACTTTAAGTTAAACCAACAATTCTTTTTTTACAGTGTACAGAAGACTGACGGTAATGCCAAAACAACCGTAAGATGTATTGTAAAATGCATATGAAGATCTGAATAGTCAGGTGCGCAATTATGCCATTTGTTACCTATATATACTAATCTGGCCTATATGAAAGTTTTATCGTAGATGACTGATTGGAAAATCAACCTATGATTGTTGCTGATTGCTATAACCCTGTTACTTTTTGATCCTGAGAGCATGACACATGTTGAGCAAGATGTTTTTTGGCTATATTTAAGAATGCACAAGGTTGATTTTAGATATTGTTTTAATTTATTGATATTGGTCAGCATTGTATGTTTCATTTGTTTATTCTCATGTCCCTATCCTCGTTTAACTTTTACATTTTACCAACATCCAATAATGCTCCTCATTAAACTTAAAAACATTAAAGGTACACCATGTAACTTTTGGCCCTCTAGTGGTAAAAAAAAATGAATTGAAATCATACTTATGAAAACATTCACTTATAGGCTTGAGAGATATAACCAGTTTAGATGGAAAGTGTCGCGAGCTGAACTGAAGATGTTAACTACAGCAATATCCATTAATAGATATGGTATTTCCTTGAAAATAAATTCCAACCCAGCAAACCAACCATAATAAAATGACCCTTCACTACTCACCTGTTGAGTAATAAAAACATTTCTGCGTCTCTATTACAACATTTTCAAATTTCCCTTAGTTCCCACAATCTTGAAAAGCCAAGCCAATGTTGATTCTTGTTTTATTACAAGCACTGTCGCATTATCTTTTTGCCAGTAGACACTTCTCTGTTCTGCATTTTTTTTTTTTTTTTTTTTTATGGTTGATTTCCCGGAGGTCCGAGATTTAGCATGATCTGAGTCAACCTTTCTAGCTCATTGTGACAACCAACCTTAACCTATGCCACTCCCACACCATGCATGCATCAAAGTAGCTTGAGCAACTTTTCTCTATTTGCGTCATTCTCTATAACGAGACACACACAGGTATATACACAATTCCTTGCAAAAACCATCCCTTCAGGTCTAAAATATAAACACTTAATAAGTCAAAAATACATTTTAGAAGGATTGATGTATTGATTGATTGTATTGATTTTGAACAAAAAACAGAACATAGTATACCTTTAACAATGTAATATTTAGCAAATATCAAAGCAAATATCCAGTTTTCATATGGCACATTATGTTGTGATGCCTATTTCACTTTGTAGTATTTAAATCTAATGACTGTATTTTTTAAGTGTTTTATTTTTAATTTATTTAGACAAAATAGTATAAATCATGAAAATATCGTCTTATCAATGTTGAATTTTACTATCTGTGCATCCCTAGTTATATTGCCATGTGGCTTTATAATCTGTGAGGTAATGCTTGATGTGACTTGCATGTTGTCATGACCCCATTACATTTTTTTTCATTACAAAAAAAGCAGAAAACAAACAATAAATGACATGGTGCAAAAGTGCATTTGCCTTCTGTGAGCATCTAATTATCACCTACAATTCACATATACTTTTTAAAACATCAACTCAGACGCCAAAATGACTCTTCAATAAGCACCATGACTTGGGGACAGATAGCAACTTGGCCAATCCAAATGTTGCATACAGAACAGCTGTACCCAAGGTCTGTAGGATTACAATAACATCAGTCCAACATATAAAAAAAGTAATGGAAACAGCGTCCATTAACAGTCTTTCAAAGTACTGCACTCAACCAATGAAATGGCTTGAGTTTATGTCCAGGAGTCTAACGCTCCTTTAGTAGTAGTGCACTCTTCCAATAGTGCCCGTCCCTGTTCCCAGGATATCCGGCTGTCCGTTCCTCCAGATTTCCCTTATGATCCTTTCCCTTTCCTCCAATCGCTGTGCCCGCTCCAGCTCCTCAGCTGAGGTGAACACATTCCTGCTTAGAGTCCCATCCGGCGTGATGAGGTGGTTGCTCATGGGAATCTCTGTGGTGCTGTGCCGGACGGAGGACTCCAGGCCTCCTGTATCTTCCTCCTCCTCATCATCGTCACTCTCCTCGTCTTCCTCCTCCTCACTGTAGTCTTTCAACTGTTTTTTCTCTGGCGTGGAGGGTGCCGTAGTGGTACGAGGTTTGCAGGAAATCCGGATGACCAGGAGGCAGAGAGTGAGCACCAAGCCAAAACAGACGCCGATGACGAAGTAAAGGCCGAAACTCTCTGGATTTGCTGGATAGAGGTGGAAGCAAGTCTGGTTTAGTAATTGGAGCATCTCCGTATTAGTTTGCTGTTGAGTTGCATATTAAAAATATTAAACATTGGAAAAGCACTGACCTTTAATGTGAGCATAAGCAGCAATAGTGTTGCTCAAGAAATCCATCTCCTTCCTTTTCACATTCATCCTGGCTGCTTCCAAACCTACTGGATAAAAAAAAGTAGAATAATATTGTTAGACGCGCTTGCTATTCTGGGGTTCATTTCCCATACAACAACGTAACTCGCAACTTCACTACCATAGTAGGCTACGATGCATCACGACCAGCCAGTCACGACTGTTTCCAGAAACCGTTTACTGTCGCAAACCTGTCGTTCAGCCACTTGGGTGAATGATGTCATGCAGGTGGTGGAGTAATAACTTCTTTAAATGAATTGCTGGATTTCTTTGCTATATATGACTGACATGGCATCTGAGGACTAATTCTCATTGTTCTCAGTTATTTAGCTTTTTTTCCATATACAATCATAGGCTTGTTCTTATGTACTAGAGCATGTACATTCATTGTGCACTTCAAAAACAGTGCTTAAAATCTCTTGACAAACTAAAATATGTAAATGACAGCATATATAAAAACTATGCTTCTAACCACAGCTTATGAGCTGTCATTCCAACCACACAAGTTTGCGATGCAGTTTGCAAATGTTCATTTGGCTATGGTTCATTCGACTACGGTTTCAGGAAACACCAAATCATTGAACTATGTTACTAACGACGGAATTTGCGATGTTAGTTGGCTAACGATGCTTTTGGGAAACGGACCCCTGGGTGTTTTCTGACTGTCCCAAGTCAAAACACTACAAATAATTATTTTTGTAATCAATATTAGTTGTTTTGGTGTGTTTATATATATATATATATATACATATATATATATATATATATATATATATATATATATATATATATATATATATATATATATATATATATATATATATATATATATATATATATATATATAAAGAGACAAGACATTAAAAAAATTTGTTCAGATTTTTTTTATAGGTAAAATTAGCTTTAAATATTCATATTATAAAATTGCAGTAAGTTTTCAAAAAAAAAAAAAAGAGAGAGAATAAATTCAGAATACAAAATTCAAAACGAATTTCAGACCAAACCAAAAACTAGGCCAAAGGTCAAGCTTCTGTGTTCCAAAAGTAAAAGTATCTGAATAGTCAAACTGAGCATTTTATCCAATCACATAGCTACTACAATTCTCTGGCACTATGAAACATATGAGTTATATATAAATAAATATATATATATGTATGTATATACTCAGTAAAAATGTCTAAACATCTTTAAAGTCTACAGTCCATCCCTGTGAGCCCCTTTTGTGAGTTCGAAAGGCCACTATTGCCAGCAGCTAGTGGGGCCCTTTTCTTTCTCCATTTAATGGAGAGTAGCCAGTAGCCAGACTCTTTTGTATCTGAATAAAGGACATGACACAATTCACTTCCCTGATGACGTCCATCCGAGTGCATCTGCAGCCTTTTCCTTTCATGCAGTGTATGTGTCCGTAGTGTATTTCCTCTCTGATTCTTTTCCTTTCTAACCGTGAACTCCCAAGGAAGACTCATATTTCCAAGGGTCAACAAATACAGCCCCACCCTCATGTACAGTATGAGGGCAACAGTTTAAGGTTATATTTACAACCCCAAACAAACATATCCTCCCTATGACAGTTCGGCGCCTGGTTCCCATCTCAATCAATCCTGCATAGCAGGCGCCACAGAAAACGCAAAGACATGGGGTCTTGAGCGCCTACCGGATCTTACCACACTTCCTGTGCCCCTCCTGCTCCTTTTTTTTTTATTTTTTTTTTTTTATCCACTACAGTCATACAGAACTTCCTGCTGACTTTGGCTTTTCTCACTCACTATTGTTCTTTGTCTGTGACATCATTGCACATGCTGTTTCAGTATTAACACTCAGATTTAAATGCACTTATATAACTAAAAATTACTCATAACTTTAACAGTTTGGTCTTAAGAAGATTAAAGGACAATAAAGCATGCCATATGATAGCTTTGTATGATGAACAAACCATATTAAAGTTGTTGTTCATTGAAAATCTTGATATCTTTGAAATGTTGATATCTGTTTTTGTTCCACAAAAGAAAGTCATACAGGGAATGACAATAATTTTCATACAAAACAGATAGAACTGGCTTAAAAAGAAATGCACTACCACATAAAGCAGTCAGTTCATCCTCATGGTGCACTGTTGTTTCAGATGGATCAAGCTTCTCACACTGGTTCTGCCCGTCTATACAACGACAAAAGAAAACACACACACACACACAGAGATATCAGACCATATCACATCTAAAATCACTGAGGCTTTTGCAATGCAAACAAATGACTGGTGAAAGATTGCGCTGTGCACGCAGGAGGTCAGCTTGAGATCGAACACCCTAAAACAGATTCACATTGTGCATGATGAATGAGTCAAACCTCGCAGGAGCGAATTGAGTTAGAAAAATATATCATAATGTGAACTGCCTGAACAGAAGCATCATGAATAACGTTTCGATATTAATCTCTGTGTTCATTCTCGACAGCTTTCTTCATACGCTACAAAGTACTAGCCTAAATTATTTAGTTGATGCTACTTATAAAGCTGTTTCTAGACATTTAGCCCAAGCTTTGAAATATTTCATAGGCAGATGCTGTGAAAAATTTGCAAAGCAGGAGGTTTCTTTCAGAGGGAAAGTTTGAGTTGGTTTAGTAAAGCCCCTTTTGTTTGCAGTGCCGATTTGGATCTTGCTGACTCTTAGAAGCTCTTAATGCGTAGAAACCATAACCAGTAGAATTAATTACAACTGTATAAAAATAAATAAAATCTGTATTTAGATAAGTATTCTATTGCCTGTGTGGCATAAACACCCCAAGGATATTGATGTAGAAATATAGAAATGTTACCCTTCGCTTACAGTCGTGTCTAAGTGGAATCTAATGGCAGCCGGAGACATGTTTAAAGACTATCTAAACACCCATTAACCTGATGTGTTGTTTTGTTTGTGTTTTGTTTTTCCCCTGAGGAGGAAATTATTTGCAGGCCTCTTGCCCTGCAATCCTGTCACTCCAACACCAGCGGTTTTCTTTCTTTGACCTCATGTTCGGCTCCAAAACAGATGTTGCATTTAAACTTGACAACGCAAAGGGGAAAATTCCAATGTATGTTCTGACATCTGGGGACATTAATAAGGCTCAGGAAACATTTATTGGTTTAAGCGAACTATAGAAACATGGTTGAAGTGAAAATGTGCAGTTGTTCTTTTATGAGCTCTTTCTACCTGATCTGACCTTTAAAAATAACTGTTGGTGAAGCCCCATGTAGTCAGGTTCCTTGAGTCTCATTAAATAATATCTTGACTTGGATAAAACCTGTTATTTATGTAGTACCATAAAGTACAACAGTTCAAAAGTTTGTGGTCGGTAAGATGTTTCTTATGCTCACCAAGGCTATTTATTTGATTTATTTTGATATATATATATTCCTGTGACGTCAAAGCTGAATTTTCAGAATCATTACTCCAGTCTTGAGTGTCTTTACTGTCACTTTTGATCAATTTAATGTATCCTTGCTGGATAAAAGTATTATATGCTTTGTTTTATAGGGGTCATGACCTGAGAAATCAAATTCGCCTTGATCTTTGACATATAAGAGGTCTTTGTACCATTAAAACATCCTGCAAGTTTCATAGCTTAAAATGTCCTCCTCGTTACAACAAAGCATTTATTTAAATCAAGCTCCAAAAACAGCTTGTTTTGATATTGAATGACCTGTGACATTACACGGGCAAAGACATTTGCATATGCCTGCCTCCAGAGCAAGACATCGACCAATAGTTATACATCATCGCACCACAGGCCCCGCCCACTGGCATTTGTCTCGTCAATAGGAAGTTCGCAAATTAACTTTTGTTGACAGATAAAGCAGCCGATTGTATTGGATCTCATAATTATTAACATTATAAGTGAATCTCAAGGAACATTTTTTTGTTAAATATCCATGTCATGACTATGGAGCCCTGCACATGACATGCAAGAAAAAAAATGAAATCGTGCGCACGATTTAGTAAATCGAAATAGTAAATCGTGTACACTTTTTAGTAAATTGAGGGAACAAAATAGTAAATCGTGCACACGATTTAGCCAACAATTTTTTTCTGCATGTCATGTCCAGGGCTCCGTACATGACCCCTTTAATTTTAACTGATGTAAAGTTTGGTGTCTACCCTAACTAAAGTCCATTGCTCAGGCTGAAACTTACTGTGCAGTTTGGAAAGGCACATAGATCATATATAATTTTAAGAGAGAGAGAAAAAAATGCTGTGGAATTCCAGATAAAGCAACCATGCATTATTATTTAAAAACTAATTTTCAGCACTTCACTTAATAGTTGATTTAATAAAGAAAGTGCAAATGAATGCCAATACAAACACTGCCTATATGAAAAATTCTCATTTTAAACTAGACGTTGTTCGTTTAAAGAAATGGGAAAGATGGAGGAAGTCCAGACACTGTCATATCTGGAAATAATTCTTGTCTTTTCCACAATAAGAGGACCACAATAGCATTTCCTTCCCCTGGATCCGTCTCCATCCGACAGGAAAAATTGGGACCTAGTGCAAATACCTAAACAACACCCCCTGATTTGTTTCTCTGTTTTTCACATTAAGTTGTCTGTCCAAATAAAGAGTGTTAGTGGATGATTTGTGGGGGACAAAGTGACAGGACAAAGAGCGAGTCCTCTTTCTGCTAATCGTTGAACAGAAGCTTTAGTCTTGACCATGAGGGAAACATCAGCCATAAACAACCTGACTAAATGACTCCCTCATTGTAAAGCACTCAAAAATATCATCACAAAGCATGAATGGAATTTACTCCATGACATTAAGGGCTATAACTGAATCCTCCAATATCAAAAGAAAAACATCGCTTGAGCGGCCAGTGCAGCCTTTTCCTTCATATGACACACCGCCAGCCAAAACAAGCAGATGGATATTTTTGATACTTAGAAATGTTCTTTTAGCCACTGGAATTTCCTGGCATAGTGGTTGAACCGCTTGTGGCCTTCTTGGCAAAGGGCTTGGTGACTGATACAGAACTTTAAATCTAAATTTAATTGTATTTCTTTGTCTCGCTAAACTATTCCCAAACTGTGGACAGCCAAACGAGGGAATGTCAATATACAAATACTCTTAATGATTATTTTATGCTGTCAGCCTCAGTAGAAAACAACTTTATCTTGACTGGAATTGCTTCAAGGAGCGTCTGTGCTTTTAAAATGAAAAGTTCACTCCAAAAAGAAGAAAGAAAATGTTTTCCTCTTATCCCATAAACAGCTATGTTGGAAAAAGGAGTGAGGGGGGTCTAATGTGTCCCTGAAAGGACATTTGAAACTTTGAAACATTGCTTTTATCATCATTTTTGCGCTTGGCAGAATACTACAACCCCAACATCCTCATAATCTTGATTTTTTCCATAAACAACCATCCAAAAGTGTTGTAGAAATGCTGACTGTTCAATCTCTCAGTCAGCATGAAGCCCCTTGGGTCTCATCAGCCAGATTCACCTGAACACCAACCATTTCCAGAATTGGCTCAACAAATCAAAGATAGCAGCTCAGTGTAACTTCCAAAACCTTAGAGATTATGGTAACTATCCAACCAGTAAACTTGGACACATTTCTACCGGCTGTGTGGCCTGTTAAACTGCTCAGGAGGGTGGCATGGTAAAAGCATTCGCTATGTGAAATAGCTTGAGCTTCTTTACAGGCTTGGATCTCACCATCACATTTCCAAAACAGTGTAACAGAGTGTCTTTCTTTCTTGTTTCTCTTGACAGAGAATCTAGCAGATTAAACTGTGTAACTCATTTGGACTGTGTTTCCTGCCAGTAGCTCCTACCGAGGGGGATATTTAATTTGGAGCCAAGTCAGACATGTGGTTGCCATCAGATTCTTGACCCCTGCATCAAATGTGGAGTTGACCCTACAGACACATGCCAGCCGAGAAAGAGGAGACTAAATGAACACCACACAAGCTCCTATGTTGAATTTCCTCAAGTGCACAAATCTCTTCACAAACCTCACAGTATAGTGGTCATTTTTTCCTCATTCCTCATCCTCATTTCCTCATTACCTCTCTAGACTAAGAGTTCTTCTAATAAATAGGCGGAAAAAAGCACACTTCAGTCACATCAATAGCCAAATATAATACATACACTACTGTTCAAAAATGTGGGGTCAAAAAGTTTTTGTTTTTTTTAAGAAATGAATACTTTTATTCAACAATGATGCAAACCGGCAGCATTATAATGCTACAAAAGATTTATATTTCAAATAAATGCTGCACTCTAAAAAATGTTTGGTTAAAAACAACCCAAGTTGGGTTGAAAATGGACAAACCCAGCAATTGGGTTGTTTTAACCCAGTGGTTGGGTTAAATGTTTGCCCAACCTGCTGGGTAGTTTTATTTAACCCAACTACTGATTAAAAATGACTATATGTCTGGCTTAAAATGAATCCAAAATAGGTGAGAAATTAAAAATCAGACACATAATTACTAGAGGCAACAATAATAATCAAAAGATTTACATTTATTAATAAGCAATTTAATAAATTGTTATTGTTTATTATTCATTATCTTATTAATAAATGCTCATTTATTAAACATATTAATAAATGTTAATTTCCAGCATATTTTGGGTTCATTTTAAGCAAGCAATACAGTAATTTTTATACAACAGTTGAGTTAAATAAAATACCCAGCACGTTGGGCAAACATTTAACCCAACCACTGGGTTAAAAGAACCCAATTGCTGGGTTTGTCCATTTTCAACCCAACTTGGGTTGTTTTTAACCCAGCATTTTTTAGAATGTGTTCTTTTGAACTTTGTTAATCAAAGAACCCTGAAAAAAAAAGATCACTGTCTCCACAAAAATATTAAGCAGCTTTACAAATGTTTCTTGAGCTTCAGATGAGTATATTATAAAAATTATATATGAGACCAGTAGTATAGTACTATAAATAAATTAATTAAACAAACTGTATTATAGCATAGGGTGGGTCAGACATGTTCAGAGATCACATGACCAGCTCAATACTAGTATAAAAAAGTTTGTGAGGTTCTTTTTTCAGATAACAACCAAATAGAACCAAAATGTAAAGTAATAATGAATTAATTTCAAGGCTAATGAATTTAGCTTAATGCTAATATTTACACAAGATGCAATTTTATGACATGGCAGTGCAATTACAACACTTAAAAATTGTATACGCTACATAATATTCCAAAGTACATACTTTCTCATCACCAGTACTGTACTGTAGCTCAGTGGTTAGAGCATGGCACTAGCAATGCCACGGTCATGGGTTCGATCCCAGGGACTGCACATACTCAGATACAAATGTATAGTATAATGCAATGTAAGTCACTTTGGATAAAAGTGTCTGCCAAATGCATAAATGTAAATGTACTGTACACACATTATGTGAATTGGAACGCAATCCAAAGCTTCAATAATGCAGCAAAAAGTTAAAAGTCCCTTCGTCAGATCATTTTCATGTTGGATGTTTGATACCATTCAATGATCTTAATATAACAGAGGGAATTATTTGCCAGCCTGTGGTGTCAGTGGGGGTTTTGTGGCTGAACGCTGTGCTCTTGGGTGTTAATGTGGACCAGATGTGTGTGTCAATGGAGCCAAAGATCCTCAATAGTTTTCTATGCAAATGCAGAGTAGAAAAACACTTCTTTTAATAATGTGTGTTTCATGTACCCTGACCTTCTGCCTCTATCCACCTCAACAGGGTCAAAACACTCAATATGGAAATTGGGAATTGCTGTGTAAGAACACAACACAATCTCTACCCTTTCCTTAAACCCTAAAATAAAAGCAATTAAGACTTGTTTTAGTTTTAAAACCCTAAGGAGACCTATTATGAAAATGGGAGCGAGAGTTATTTGGATTTAATTAATCACGTGCATCTGCAGCCTTGTTTCTGCTTGCTTGGGTTCAGTGTGAAAGCACAGAAAGTGTGTGGGTGATGGGCCGATTAACCCTCAGGTGATCCCAGTTCCAAAGCTCCACAAATAGTGCAATGATCTCATCTGCAGATCGATCTGAGCCTGGAGGCCTTTGCAGATCCCCAGAAACATGCTGGATCTATTACGCAGGCCCTCTGATTACTGTACGACACAAAACATGTGGTCCATCTTTCCCATGGGTGGGTGGGCATTGTTAACCCCATCCTGCCCATAGAGATTTACCATAGCATCTAAGGCATTGATATGTACTAAAAGTTTTGAAGAGCATACAGAGAATTAATGATGTTCAACTTTATGCACACCTATGTTAAGTCTCATTTCAGTGGCTTTATTAATTCGCTTTAGCTGTATTATTGCTGCATAAAATGAGATTGACACTCACAGCGTGTTTGTAAATCAAGCCAATGGCATTAACTGAACAAATGCATACCACTCAGATGAGATTTTGTGCTATATTATCTGGGGTTTGCTGTTTTATTTGGATTTGGGGATTTATTCTCTCAATCAAAATCCACAGGCTCATAAAAACAGAGATGGGGGAGAGAAAGAATGTTTGGGAGGTGTTTAAAAGCACAGACTGACATAGTCATTAAACATTTCAAACCCTCAGAGCAAAAGGAGTTTCAGTGTAAATATTCCTCTGAATCAATCAAACCCAGATAAGGCATAGTGGAGCCCTTCCCTAGTCTTTAGATCAGAGAATGACACAGTTGAGGGCTAAGTGTGTAGAAATTACTTTATATGTGAAAATTTTGTTCACTTCAGTGCATCCGAGACCAATTCAGACTGCAAATATGCATTTGAATGCCATTGACGATTGTGGCCAAATTACATTGACATCAAACCACAACACAATCTCTCAGTGCCATATCTGATTTAAGAGTGGAAGGGAAGATAATAGTGAATATAAAAATAACAAATGTCATTGTGATGTAATGGTACATTTTGGTCTGCTCCTCTCACAAAGCTTAAGTCTTAAGAAGGCTTGCAATAATATAATAAATATAATATAATATAATATAATATAATATAATATAATATAATATAATATAATATAATATAATATAATATAATATAATATAATATAATAATGGGTTGAGTAGGACAAACTTAAATTAGTTCAGTCAAAATAAATTTTATGAGTATTTAGCACTTTCTTTTTCTTTCAAGTTCACAAAACTGATATATTTTAAGTAAACTGAACTGTTTCATTTTGAGTTTTATGAACTTATTTCTTTTAATTTAGACGAACTTAAGTTTAACTGAAACTGGCTGGGATTTCTATTTCCCAGCATGCTTTGCCCATGGCACTCAAAAGGGAGAGTAAATGCTAAAATTAAGTGTTATATAATGTTTTTGCGCAAGATTAATGTTAAGTGAGAGATTTAGTAGTGATTAATGTTTTGTTATGCTAATTTAGAAGAGTTTCTATTAATAGAGACTTTCGCACCGGAGGAACATTTTTATAGTTCCTAGAACTATTGGCTGAAGTACCCGGATTTTGCCGTATTCGCACCGCAGGAACTAGGAACTATTTTAGTTCTAGGAACTCCTGCTGGGGGGAACTAAGCTCCTACTTCAGACCCAGACAGCAACATAGTGTGGCCCAGATCTGGCCCACATCTGGTACATGTGGATTACACACGGACCAGATGCGGGCTGGATCTGGGCCGACACTATGTTGCTGTCTGGGGAGTAGGGCCTAAACCAGCACTATAGGAACTATCAGTGACGTGAGTGTACGTTGATTGGTCAAACGCCTGTCAAACACCGGCACCCAGCATTTTTAAAAAGCCATGTAAACATATTTACTTCATGAACATGGAAAACAGTGATAACGGCATTTACCTGTTGTCATTTGCATATGTAATACTGAAAGTTGTCATTGGAGATTTCGTCTCTTCGTCTTTACGAAACCCATGACACACAACAAACACAGCTCCGATCACAGCATCCTCCATCCACCGTTTTTTAGCGTTTGTAAATGTCGCCCTTAAAGACACCGTTGTCAGCTGCTTTAGAGTTCCTATTCCCGGTGCGAATGCAACCAGGAACATGGCCCGGGGGAGAAATTAGTTCTCAAGGGAATTATCCTGGTGGCTAGTTCTTATAAATTAATTCTGAGTTAGGTTTTTGGACTATGAATTAGTGTACTCAAACATTTCAAGTTAAGAACAATTAAAATGTATGAGTACAAAATAAAAATCTGATAGTTCTGCTTACTTAAACTTTGAATTTCTTAACTTAAAAACTGAGGCAACTGATTGCCTCAAATATTTTGAGTTTTGCCAATTTATTCGGGTTTACAGTTTATCTTTCCATCTCAGAAATGCGGATACAACAGGACATACAAATGCGGTTAGAGCAGGGACTGACCTCTGACCTCCCTCCAAATCTACAGACCGTTAATTCAAGAAGATAAGATGGCTCACTGAACAGCAGTAGAGAGAGTTTGCGGAGGAGAGCAGATGCTCAGAGCAGGGCTGAACGGATTTGAACACAAGTCAGCCATTTCTAAACAAAAAGCAGCTGCGAGTTTTGCACATCTCTCTATCGCAATATAAGTCAAACTAACATCGCATGCCAAAACAAACAGACTTTAACAATCAGCTGTTCAGAGGTGTGAGACTTTGAATAGATTTTCATGTCAAAGGTATATTTAAATGGTTTATTTTATAACTCAAAAGGTGCGGCATGCAAAGACAGGGGCTTTTAACTACTCACTTGGCTCTTGTACAGGAAACCCCTTTATGTTTGAAGAAACACATCAGCCATGCATGAAGTACTCACCTCAACTGCCTGGTCACGTTACATTATTATTGACCTTCCCGCAGATAAGCACACAATGAGCCTGGGTGTTTATTTTTATAATGATAAAACATTAACCAATTTACAGCTGCAGCTCTAGCACTAACGTAACTCAATTAAGGATGTTTCTGTCTAGGACTTGAACTCTCATGCAGGGAAACATCCATAGACAAACACACACTGTTGATGAGTGCAAAACTAAAATAACTTCCATCTGCACAGATGACATCTCTGACTGGAGGATTCATAAATCATAACCTTACAGGACATGATTCATGAGCATATGAGTCAACAAATTCATACAGATGTGATGTGCGCCGGAGTTCTTTATTTACAACACAAATATTAATGTAAAATAAGTAAGAAACAAACAAATGAATAATAATATGCAAATTTTGTTCAAAAATAATTATCTTTGTTTTGTTTTTCAGAGAAAAAAAGTCCAAATATATATATATATATAAAATTTCTGTGCATAAAATTTCTTAAAAAGCAAAATTGCTTTCAATATAAAACAGAATAATTAATTTTTTTTAACTTTTTTTATTGTAATCTTACAAAGTGAGGTTTATGCTTAAAACAATAATAACAATTAAAAAATAAACTTAATTTAAGACATGTTTTCTAAAAAAAGTTTTGAAGTATTTTGCTTCTCAAGTAAATATATCTTGTTTTAGGGATGTTTACATATTTTTTCTGAAAACAAGACTAAAATGATGATTACATTTTATTTTTGCAGAGAACAATTTCTCATCTGTCTTCGTACAGTGCAACAGGTTTACAAAAGTTATGCCAAGTAATAATCACTAAATATGTTATGCTGAAAAGTCAGAAACTCACCACATAAAAATCTTAAAGTTGTTCTCCTACAGCATCACACACTTTATCAGATTTCTTGGGAAGTTTAGTCCAGAGCTGATGGTATCAATACGTTACACAGCCCAAACTGAGAAGAGCCTTCACAGTCCTGTCCAATGACCGCTCAGTGCTATGTACGTTTGCCTCAGGTTGAGTTTGCATTACAAGCTGCCGTGTGTTCGCTCCCTTTCAGCCGTTCGCTACGAGCAGCAGGAAAAGCTGTCACGCAGAAGAGAGAAAGACATGGAAAGAGAGTGAGAGAGGGAGAGGGAGGAAAAGGAAAAAAAAAGATGTCCAGCCTTAAATGGGCAGGGTTTGGGGAAGAAAAAAAAGGAGGGAGAAAGGGTCTTTCCCCTGTTGTTAAGGAAACAGCCATGAAAAGCCAACTCTAGACCAATTAACTAAGATTTTCCACACTGAATAAAACATGACAGAACAGAAGAATGAAAGAGCCTTTGAGAGAATCGCTGACTGAACTGAGGGAGTGTTTGCTTCAGTGTTGGGGAAGTTACTTTGAATCAGTAGCCTGCCAAGCTACAAGCTAATCATAACTGAAAACAGTTCATAGTACAGAACTACATTGAATCTACTGTTTAGAAAAAGTGTCACTGTCACTTAAAAAAACATAACACCAAAATCTAAACTTAGTGTGTTACTTTATGTTTTACTAATTGGTTTGGTTTTAAATATTTGGGTTTATACATTGCTATGGTATGTAGCAAAACAAAAGAGTGAGTAAAAGCCCGTCTAGGAGCAATGAGCATGTCGCTCAAACTAATAAATAACTATTAAATAAGATAAGAAAATCTGATCAAAGACAACATGTTTATGATATATACACTACCATTCAAAAGTTTGGGGTCAGCAGAATATGAATAGTTGAAAATGAATAGTTTTATTTAGCAAGGACACATTAAAATGACCAAAAGTGACAGGAAAAACATTTATAATGTTACAAAAGATTTTATTTGAAAAAAATGATTTATATTAATCAAAGGATCCTTAAAAATATTAAGGAGCACAACTGCTTTTAACATTGATAATAATAAGAAACGTTTTTTGAGGACCAAAATCAGCATATTAAAATGATTTCTGAAGGATCATGTGACACTGAAGACTGGGGCAATGGCTGCTGAAAATTCAACTTTGTCTTCTCAGGAATAAATTACATTTTAATATCCATGAACGTGATTTCACAAAGTACAACATGTTCCTGGACCCTTTCAATCAACCAATCAGATTTTAGGGACAAGTTTACAGTTTATGTCAAGTTTAGGCTTATGACCAGTGTTAGGTGCTTCTACATTTGTCTATCATTTCCCTCTGAATATGGGATAAGTTGGTTAGTTTTAGGGGTAGGGATAGGACTATGTTTTCTGACAGAAATGTACTGTAGTTCCAGGATCAGCTGAAATTACTTGGAAAAATCACAGCGACTGTTGTGGTACTCGAGTCTGTACAAAACCATATTCGAACTCAAATCCAAGTCCAAGACAATATATTTAGGAGCATTTGGACTCTGACTCAAATGAGCTGGTCTTGACTATTCATAGTAAAATGGTCTTGAATTTGGACTTTAGAAGTTCCAAGTCAGGTCTTGCCCGGATTCGATTACTACAACATTGACTTCAAGCACCACTCCCATTTTCTTCAGAAATCTACTTATTGTTATCTGCCAGACACACATTTGATGTAATAGAGAACATGAATGATGTTTGTCCAGTTCAATTACTTTTACTTCTCCCTCCCCTATTAAAGAAGTCCCAGATGACGTTCCTGCCTGGATCTCCACACAGCTGGCAGATCTCCACCTGTCCCATGGGCTGATTTACACTCCAGCGGCTCTTCAAAGCCAATAAGGAGCATGGGGGAGGCAAAGGCTGTCTAGGTTGGACCTGTCCTACATAAACCCAGCGCTCCCTCTTAACACACAGGAGTAAATTACAAGAACATCCAAAGCTTAGAAAACGAGTAGGGCGATCAATGGCATATTTGTCAAAAGCAGACCATTAGGACGGAAGATGAACAAATGTGTTCATGTGAGAAGGTTGTAATGGGTTGTGGAGACAGGAGAATATTACAGGCAAGATCGTGCTTGTCTGCTGAGACCATAACCGAGGTGAAATGAGGTGATAAAGCTCACCAGGTGTGTTAGCTGATGAATGTGCATGAAAGTCATACTTCAGTTAACCCTATTGAGATGCGGGACGGAGATCTATACAGGTTCTGTCTGTCTGTCTGTCTGAAAAGTTCAGGGTTGGTAAGATTTTATTTTTTAAATGTTTTTGAAAGAATTTTCAGAAAGATTCTTATGCTCACCAAGGCTGCATTTATTTGATCAAAAACACAGTAAAATAGTAATGTGAAATATTATTACAATTTAAAAGAACTGTTTTCTATTTAAATATATTTCAAAATGTAATTTTGTGATGGCTAATCTGAATTTTCAGCATCATTAATCCAGTCTTCAGTGTCACATGATCCTTCAGAAATCATTCTAATATGCAGATTTGGTGCTCAGGAAACATTTATTACTATCATCAATGTTAAAAGCAGTTGTACTGTTCTATATTTTTGTGGAAACATCATACATTTCTTTCAGTATTCTCTGATAAAAAAAATAAGTTCAAAAGAACAGCATTTATTTGAAATAGAAATGTTTTGTAGCATTGTAATTGTATTTACTGCCACTTTTGATCAATATAATGTGTCCTTGCTGACCCCAAAATTTGAAATGGTAATCTCTCGAATTTTATATGGCTACAGAGTAAAATAGCCGAAGACATGCAAATTTAACCAATTGAATCCAATATAACTGACTAATGCTGTGAGCTGTGAGAGTTCCTATACATCTTTGCCACTATACTGTCCCCTTTAACTGTACGTAATTGAAAGCAATTTCCTGTAAAGAAGTCACTAGTTTTCCAGCCAACCACTAATCTGATAATTACAGCTGCAAAGAATAAGTATGCTATTTCAAATGCTGCAACAGGAGCAAGATAGTGAATTGCCTAATTCTATTGCATAAAAAATACCATGTGCTGAGACGAATGCCAAGTATTCCTGGAGAGAGTTCAACACAGCTCTGTTGAATCAAGAAAAAGATGAGAAATATAAAATCTGCAAACCAGTATCGCTAATTTTTTCATCTTATCTGTTCATTTGTTAAAAATACAACACAATCACTTTAAGGAAAATTACTTTAAGGAAACCTTTGATGAGTTTATGTTTAATTTTCTGTATTAAAATAAGTAGAACCTTCCAGGTAATTTAAAAAAAGTTATAAAAATTATTAAGATTAACTATAATCAAGGTGTAAGGAAAATATGTTGAAAAATACTGTTTACTTGGTTACATGACTACATTTTTAGAGTCTGGAAGAGTATAAGTTTTTTTTTGTTTTTTTTTTAAACAATATGAAACCAACATAATACAAAGAGAATATTTCTAAGACCCATTTCAATTTCTTTCATTTTCAGCTAAACAAAATTGTGACTGTCCTAGACAAGAGCAGCATCTTTGAATGTCATCATGCCACTAAAGTCTTTGAAAATACAATTTGGGATAGGAAAATGATGTTTTGATGCATAAATATGTGTCGGAGAATTCCTGAACCTCATTAATGCCAAAGGACTGATCACATTCCCCTGCAGGTAAATCCTCCACCCACTTATATAAGGATGAGACAAACAAATAGGCTACATAAGATTTTCCCACTGTTCCTATGAGAAACTGCCACACCTATTCATCAACAGATCTTGTTTATAGCAGAAGTGATAAAACTCATTGCCCTCAACAAATATGAAAGAGTAGATGGTGCTGCAGCGAGACTGAAACTATGAAACTGTTTAACACTCCATGCTGACCTTCTCTGTTTTCTGATGTTTTTGATAAGTGCAAAGAGCACGGAGGGTTCTGGCACGCCCGTTGGCTCAGTCCTGTCGGGGACGCAAGCAGAATGAGGTCTGTTTGGTATTAGATGGGAGGGTTAAGACAGGAAATGGCTCGGGGGAGAGTGACGTGGTCCCTCTGTGGTCGGCACCGGTCCCGGAACCCCAAGCCTGGACCAGTACAAGGCCTCAGTGTTCCTCCCCATGCTAAAAGAGGGGGAAGAAGGGTGTACAAGGTTTAAACCAGATTGAGTGGGACTAAAAGGCTGGGAGGGGTGATGGGCTGGGCGGATTATATAAACAGTTCAACACCCCAGCAGCCAAGCATCGTTGAGTCCTCGGGCCAAGTCCCACAGCTTCTGAAAGATATTGGGTACTTTCACAACCCTCCTTGAGTTCCTTCCTTTCTGATTGTGAAGATATTCTGAAAGACTTCAGAATATTAAGGCTCTTACATTTTGATGTTAGGGAATTTGAGTTTAACACAAGGAGTAGTGCATTACGGGTATAAGAAAAAAAGGTGCTACAATTAAGAAATAGATTTTGAATATTATTTTGAAGAAAATATGAGTGCTGATTTTTTATGGAAAACCACTAAGATGCTAGAGTGTTGCTATGGGGTTACTGGGATGTTCTGGGAACATCAAGATGATATTGGTTGAAAAAGAAAAGAAAAACAAAATTGTTTTAAACAATTATTACAAAATAAACCCCACAAAGTCCTCATTCACTTGGTGCCATATATTATGGTAAAATTAAACAAGACTAAAGACAAAACAAAAAACAAAATGAACATATTATTGCTTTATACACAATAAGTTTATGATGCTTTGGGTTAAATTGGGTTAGATTTGGGTAAGATTATTATTATTATTATTATTATTATAGCAAGGATACATTAAATTAATCAAAACTGTAAAGGCAAAAAAGTATTTCAAATAATCTGTTTTTAAACTTTTTATCTTTCATCAAACAATCCTGAAAAAAAAAAAAAAAAAATCTATAACAGCCTCAAAAAGTAGCTTTTCAACATTGATTTCTGAAGAATCATGTGACACTGAATACTGGAATAATGATACTGAAAAAAACAGCTTTGCCATCACAGGAATAAATTACATTTTGAAATGTATGACAATAGAGATATTTGAAATTGTAAATATTACCGTTTTTAAATAACTGCAGCCTTGCGAGAGACTTTTTAAAAACATTTTAAAAATCTTACAAACCACAAACCTTTGAACGGTTATGTACAAGAGTCACACATTTTGATTCAACGTTTCAAGTCCGTAATACAAACAGCGCAGGACAAGTTTCACAATCAAATGGACAAGTCAAAAAACAATCTTTATTTTTGGAGGAATGTTTTTAAAGAAGCAGATCTCGTCTCTTATTGACTGCCATAGTATTATATTTCCTACTATGGTAGTCAATGGGTGCGAGATCTGCTTGGTTACAAACATTATTCCAAATATCTTTGTGTTCAGCAGAACAAAGAAATTCATACATGTTTGGAACAACTTGAGGACGAGTAAATGATGACAGAATTCTCATTTTGTGGTGAACTATCCCTTTAATAGTGATATGAACTTCAGACCAACTTTTGTGTTCAAGCTGTTGAACATTTTCAAATGTTGATGGACAAAGACAGAACTTATAAAATAATTAATAAATAACTAACTCACTAATGATCCTTCACCACAAAATACAAACCACATGCACAAGATCAACATCTACAATCTAGATAAGGCATTAAGGCAATGTTCCCTTAAGAGTGCTTGAATGCCAATTACACTGCCCCAAGATGTTTTCATAAGGTTACATTTTGGCAGTGTGATAAAATGCATGACCTGACAGATCCATTCCACAGAAGACACATAGAAACTTTAAAAACGCAATGGAAATTGTTTTTCAGGGAGGCTGTGTGTGTAGTTAGCCAGTTCTCCAGTCAGCCTTGAGGCTCCAGCTGTAGTTCAGCCCCTGTGGAATGCTGGGGCCGCCATTATCAGCACTTAATGGGGCTCTGGTGTCACAAACTCACAAGGCTAAACCAGTAATTATGCTAGCAATGAAGGAAAGGCAGTCGATGGTGTATTGACAGACTGCAGTCTTTAGAAGTGAATCATCAACATCCACAGTTTTACACCTGATGCTTCACATTAAGCTTCAAATACTTGAACAAAATGTTTATCGTTTCTATTCTTTTTGTGTGACGTGACAGAGCACATGAGAGATCTCAACTATGATTCTTCTGTTGGTATAAATGTTATATATATATATTTATTTTGCTAGTCTCAAGAGACAGAGGGCTAATACTTAAGTTAGCCTCGGGCAGCCAGCCATGTGACTCCATCCTCATCTAGACCAACTTTCTCTTGAGAAGATCTTGTGAGAAGCCAGAGGGTAGTGACATGAGGACTGCGAACAAAGCTGTCTTTCTGTCTAACAACTTCTCGTGATATTTTTGACACATCCTTGTTTTATTTCAGAAGATCTGAAATATGATACTAGAATATGTTATATACCAACTGGCTTTGGGACACATTTACACCAATTTTCTGTATTTTTCTTGATAATACCATCTCTAATATATATATATATATATATATATATATATATATATATATATATATAAAGCAGCTTTTTGTATTCCATTGCCATTTGTTTCAGTGCAAACACAGCTCTTAAAATTAACACTAAATGAACACTATTTTACAGTAATAATATTGCTTATTTGGCACTATTACCATCAGCAGAAAGTAGCAGAATTTAATTTAAAATACATTTGTAGACACTTTCTATTGATCACGGCAGCAGTTATTCATCAAATAATGATCATGTATATACAGATTGGGAAATGCAAAATTGTATTAAGCAGATTTTGTGCTGTTATCTGATTTGCATGATTCCTCTGGAGAGAGAGTTGATGCAAATGAATGGTACTATCAATGGACCCAGTTCAATCCTTAATAAAATATTTTTGGCACGCTCAAGCATATGTTTCTCTTGAAAGTCCCACAGCTTTTGCAATAGTTACCTGGTCTAACCTTGCATTAAAATGTTATGCTTTAAGGCAAAATTAATTTTTTCAGCCATGCAAACAACATATAATAAGTAGGTAAAATTCAATAAGGTCCTAAATCTGAAACATATGGAGAAACTCGTCAATAAAACCATGCCTGTCTTTACCAGAAGGCCATATTTGCATCATGAAAAGTGAAATACCACTAACAACAAACAAGATGTTCATACAGAGCTCACTAGCAGGCCTCAGGGCAGATTTCATTGTCATGTAGCACCGGAGACAGTTTCTCATTCCCTAAGAGTTGACCTGTCTGTGATACGGCGCTGTTAGAAAGAGCTATAAGGACTCAAAATGAACCTTCCTAAAAATGCCACAGCTGGGAGTCACTAAGTCTCAACTCAGAAGGAAACACCGTCTGTGGGTGCCTTGTGGCGTTCTGGGCTGTAATTTGGTTAAAGAGTAAACAAGTTAGTCTGCCAGTAAGAAACCAGTGCAAGTTAGTTTGAAATCTCTGGTTATTTCTGGCTCTTGCGGAATAAAACCCAAATGCTACCTAAAGGAAGTGATTTTCATCTGTGTTAACATAGTCGCCCCACAGGAACAATTACTGCACTGAGTTCTGTGCTAATGTTCCTGTTTATCAGCTACTACCTTTATCAGGGCAGCCATTCTGCAGAAACTCATTACAATTTGTTGTATTGTTGCAGTTTTATAGCAGCGTAATAGGTTGCATTATGAGGACCATTCTCAGGAAACAGTGTCATTTGTGTCTGAAATTCTCAGGGAAAAATGGGGAGAGTTGAAGGTAAGTGTAATGGACTTCACTAGCAAATCAAAGTATTGAACAAAAATAAATAAATAAATAAAACTTAACGGGTAATGGGTGAAGTGGCTGCAATAAAGCACACAATAACAGAGTCACCCTCATGTCATCCTGAACCCGTAAGACTGTCGTTTGTCTTTGGGACACAAATTAAGATATTTTTGGATGAAATCCGAGGGTGTCTGATCCACACAGAGGCAGAGAGGTATTAAATTCATCAATTCAAATAGTACTAGTGTTTCAACCTTATCATTATGAAGTGACGAGAATACTTTTTGTGTGCAAAAACAAAACAAAAATAACTTTATTCAACAAATTTGTCTGTCCTCTGTCATACTGCTACACTATTTTTGTTGCAGAGCTTCAGTGTTTACGTCCAAACGGCGGCTCAGTATTGGCCGTGTGATGCTGACACAGGAGCCGGCAAATACTGTTTGGACGTAAACACTGAAGCTCTGCCACAAAAATAGTGTTGCTATTAGTCACGTTGACTATTTTAATCGATGTCTTTAATATCTTTAACAGGTGCGTATATTAGGAACTATGGAAACTAGGGGGCCATTTACATGACACCATTTAAAAACGGATTATGCATTTTGGCCGTTCATTTATATAGTTTGGCGGCCTGAAAACGTGAATTTTTTTAAACGGGTTTCAAAGTGCAAGTTTTTGGAAATGATACCGTTATCGTCTCTGTGTAAACTACAAAAACGCAAATCTGTGAAAACTGTGAGAGCAGTAAACTACTTGCTAACTACTGGCCTAGCAGCATAATACAGCGTTTTTAGTCATTTCCGCGGATCCGTGTGAGCAGGGATCGTTTTGACAACGTGATCATCTGGACAATGAAAAAACTTTCCATTTTTTTGTACATCGTTGTTGTGTAAAAAAAGCATAGAGAACTCAGGCAAACCAGAACAGGGCAAACAGAACCAAAACACAATGAAAACAAAACAGACATAGAACTACACCTTACACCCTGATAATTAGGCTTATTTTTTAGAATATTTAGCTTGACAATGCTGATGTAAGTACTGATATTCTAAGATACAGATAAAGAATAAGAAAAACGTACTATTAGAACCATGTGGTCAAAAAGATGTCTGTAAAATCATCCTTTTATCATTATTAAATGTAAATTAACATTTTTAAATGAAGATAGAACAGAACAAAATAAAATTCTGAATCTTCCTCCAAAGCCATGGTAACCAATTTAAATTTCAATAAAAAAGTATATTTAAAAAAATAATAATTTTATTTATTGTTACATTTTTGATGCCTGCATTTAAAATTAAATTAACGAATAATGTAAAAGTCCTTGCACATTAGAAGCAAAAAGAATCTAAAAATATTCTGTAATTTTTATTATAATTATCTCAGTAGTAATTTATGAGGACACAAAGGGAACCTTTTCCTGAAAATGAATGAATAATGACATAATTGTAATTTTAAAGTGAACTATATTTTTAACAGGGCTTTGTTGAGAATAAAACCCCAAATCTTGACTGTTTATGCCCCCATGGGACATAGCCTGGCTAGCAGATGTCAAATTCTCATCACAGATCACCCTCAACCTCCATGCTCTGCTGCTCTGTTGCTTTGCTTCCTGGTTTCCACTCTCCTCCCGAAGGATGCCTGTCCTCACAGACATCCTCACTGTAAAAACACACAATCCTTTCCTTTGTGCTATAGCGCGCTGTATGTACAAGGAGCTAGACTTACTGTCTGACTCATGTCGCCCAAAGGGTATTCTTACAGATGTAGAATGTAATTATATACCTGGCAGGTTCTGTTCTCTTTTATTAATTAATTGATGTGAGAAGACATATTCTTGGAGCATGAAAAGCATGTTGAATTTATAAATGAGAAATGTCGCTAATACTCCCCACATCAAATTAAAGGCGTATTCCTAGTTTAGTAAAAGTTAAGCTCAACTGACAGCATTTCTGGCATAATGTTGATTACCACAAAAAAGGTAAAAAAAAATGTAAGGGAATGGGACGAATTCATAAACATTAAAATATTCACTCTTTCAACAGTGCAGTTACAATAGTACATAAACAATAACAGTGTTAACATGATTTTAATGTGAAAACCAGTGTTGCCAATTTAGCAACTTTGTCACTAGATTAGCGACTTTTTTCAAAAAAGCGACTACTGACAAATCTAGCGACTTTTTGGACTACATGGTCAACATGTAGTCAGTTACTTCATCTAGTGATATTTAAGGACTTTAAGCAGGGTTCAGCTAATTTCCATTGAAAATAGTTGGCAACACTGATGACAACATGTGACCCAAACCTCTAAAATGACCAAAAAATGATAAGAACAACTTCACAACTCAGTTAATACACATATTTTAACCAAATAATTAATGCAAGGGCTTTTTTTTAATATAAAATTGCCCCTTTTACTTACATTGTAAGTGCCTACTGTAACCTTGAATCTTCTTTTTTCTTTCTTTTTCAAGAAAATGAGTTTAAAGTATTTGGTATTCAACATTTTTTTCTCAGAAGCACTGACCTGTAGCTCAGCATAAACTATAAAGCCTGTGCAATCAGAAAGTCACTTATTTTGTGGCAAGTGACTTTGCTCAAATAAGCAAATGCAGGAAATTACAACTTCAAAAAGAAAGAACAGAAGGTGTTTTAAGCTAAATCCTGTGCATGTGGCATGTTTAGTCTCGAGCAGCACTATAAAAGACGAGCAGCGCTGCAGATTTATGGGTCATCGAGGGCAGGCAGGGGGCAGTCAGTGTGTGAACAATGTTCTTTTGGGATATTACAGGGGTGTGCTGATGGGGCGAGTCAAGAAGAGCCAGGATGGCAGCTTTACTGCAGGTTAGCGTTAGGTTAGCAGCATTACTTGTGCTGCCTGAGGGCACAAAACAGACTGATGGGATATTCCACTTTCTGCTCTAGGGTATATAGCCAGAACTCAAGCTACGGTCCACACAGAAACATGCACATTTGTAGATGCACATTTGAATAATCTGCACAGTAACTTCCTGCTACACATAACAGGAACGTGTGTCATGATGCGGTCAGACCCAATGCTATGTCCTACTTCCTTTACAACTGACTCAACATTCATTAAAACAAACACTCTGAGCTGGACCACAGCACTCTGGGACTGCTGTAACCACACAGTAAACCTACGGCCATTAGCCCCTGCCAGTTAATTACTGTATGTTGTGGTTAAGTTCTCTCTGGAGTCTCTCTATAATTAAAACCGAAGGTATCTTCTCTCATAAAGGCCTGTTTCATTTTACTTATCTAATTCCCGCATCAAAAGAAAACCCTACAAATGAGTCGCAGATTAAAGTTTCTGTTTTTTTTTTTTTTTCCAGTACTGTAATTTCACAAAATTCCAAAAGAATAAAATGTTTAAATTTAAAATCTTTTATCAAAATTTAATAATCCGCTTTACCTCTGAAACAACTTATTTTATCCTGTTTTTCAACCTAGGGCTGGATGATTATTCAAAAAATAATCGAAACCAAAATTCAGAACCGCTAACCGACGTAATTTTTTTATTTATTTTTTATTTTTTTGCAAAAAAACTAAACAAAAAACAAACAAAATAATCGTTCATTAATTCGTAAATGGAGGTAAAATGTTCAATTAACCCTTTGAGTGGTACGGTCCCACATATGGGATTTCGAACGCTCAGCGACGTCACATAACTGCCAGATTCAAACTGTGTTTGCGCGCTTTGGCTGTGAGACAAACGCTCGCAGCTCTTGTCATATATCACAAATATACAGTGTTTTCAGCCAAATAACGTTTCTTTTAAGGTTTCAGACATTTAAATACGCATAACCACCATTAAAACAATATATTTAGAGTTTATAAAATACACACTGGTGTCAGACATCAGTGGAAGGAGCAATAAAGTCCATTCAAATGTAATTTGCCGACATTTATTCATATCAGACACACATAATGGACCCAAGTAACTACAAAGTTTACTCTATTATTCTTCCAGTTCACCAGCCACTAACTTGCATGTATTTCGGGAGAAACTGATGAATTCACCTGCTGTAAATCCGACTGACAGGACTCTGTGAACTGCAGCGCAAACTAAGATGGCGGCGCCCATCTCACTTTATAGATCAAGATAAAGATCATTTTATAAAGGCCTTTAAACGACAAAACACACTCACTTACACATATTTGAGGATCGGAATATCAGATTTTTATCAGATCAAGTTTGTGAATATTTTAAATAAACAAGGAATAACAAAATAATAGCGATCCATCTGTCATACAGTGTTATTGTGGCTGTGTTCAGCTCTCGTGACACGCATGACGCGTCGCCATGGAAACATTAAAGGCAAACGTTCTAAAATAACGGTCGCTTTAAAAAAACTCACTCTGGGGGGACAGTTAGAATATTTTAAACTCAGGCCATATCGTCTAGCCCTATTTCAACCCTTTCTCTCCATGTTCCTGTAATATAAATGTCCCTTTTTAAAATCAAATAATTTCCCAAAGGATAAAATCAAATCACACCCTGCATTTGTTTCACCCTATATCCTGTTTCACTCTGAAATGTCACATTATTGAAATACAGAGGCTTACAAACACAATGTCAGGCTGTTTTTACAATGATTAACCTTTTTGTGCTGCTACACTATATGAGTTTCCTGAGTGATACTATGCAAATCATGGTGGTTAGAACGCATATGTAGCCTGTGATTACCTGAACACACCTAGACTTTCGTGTTTCTTTTGAAAGGGTGCCATTTGCCTGCACATCTGTCTATGAAGAAAACATCAGTCAAACCCACTGTCTCCTTTAACACTGCTTTCTCACAGGTGAGGACACCTTAAACATCACTCTAGTCTCTATATAAAAAGACTAATCATTATTCCCCCCTCCATCTGAAAAAATAACTACTCAGCAAGAACAAACATGCCCAGCTGACTTATTCAGAGCTTCTGTTTTAGACTGAAATGTTCATTTTAAGCATGCATTGGAGCTGTATTGTTTTAAGTAAAGAAACACTCAGTGACAGTGGAATGCAGAAATATGGTCAGCGGAATTCTGCAGCCGTGTTAACTTATCTTCTTGGCTTGTAATCTGCGTTTACTCTGACAGGCTGTTTACATTGCTATCTTACAGGGAAAAATACCTTCGACATACCATTTATCAACCATGAGCCCTTCTTTTGATTTTCAGTCACCATATGCTGTTGCTTTCTATGGTCATGAACAAGAGATGCTATAATGGGGCATTTCAACTCATACTGACTGAACAGTCACAAATAACCCAATCCTGTCGCTGTACAATTTAACAAGGATACTTTTATGATTCCAAACCTGAAATTCTCCAAAGGACTGTGACAGACATGTCTTCGTTCACAGCTCATTCCAGTCGCACAGCTGTGGTTCAGAGGTTAGATGGATCACACAGGTCAGTCATGGATAGCAGCACTCTTTCTCTTTACACACTGTGGAATGATGAAGCAGATGGTTCAGCTCACATGCGGCACAGAGCAGCCTCATCCAATCACCATGACTATGTTTTCCATGAAACTAGCTCTATTGCACATTTAAAACCCATCAGAGGGCCCAAATGGAATCTGAGGACTTTTAATCGCATTTTCTGACTGATTTTGTGGAGAAAATCTGTGGAATTCTACAGAATGGATTTAAAATGAGTAAAAATATGTTGAAAGGAGTACTCTTGATTTATTTGGTAGCTGAAAGCATAATTGTATAATAATTGTATTAGACAAACATGCATGGACAGGGAGATTTGGAATTTGATGAATGATGGGCATTCCAGTTCTTATGAGCATCCTTTGTGCCCATCACTAATTTTAAAATGATTGGTCTGGTTGGGAATGTAATCGAAAAACAAGCTAATTTGCTTGAATTTTCCCTGCAAAGTCAATAGATTGCGGGTTTTGCATTATTTAAAATGGATAGATTTCATAAGCAAGTGAACAAGTAATATAAAATGCTATGAAATGCATTTTTAAAGCAATGATAAGTGCTTACAGGATTAGTTCACCTCTGAATTAAAATTTCCTGATAATTTACTCACCCCCATGTCATCATGTCTTTCTTTCTTTAGTCGAAAAGAAATTAAGGTTTTTGAGGAAAACATTCCAGGATTTTTCTCCATATAGTGGACTTCAATGGGGTACAATGGGTTGAAGGTCCAAATTGCCGTTTCAATGCAGCTTCAAAGGCCTCTACACAATCCCAGAAGTGGAATAAGGGTCTTATTTAGTGAAATGATTGGTCATTTTCTAAAAAAAAATTAAAATTTATATACATTGTAAGCACAAATGCTTGTCTTCCACTGCTTTTTGATGCACCACACATTACATAATCACGTTGGAAAGGTCAAACAATATGTTGGCGAAAGTACCAATCCAGTGTCTGCAAAGCGAATGTGCAAAGAATTAAGTAAAACGGCCTTTACAAAAAAAGGTAAAACAACGATGTTGGACGATTTTGAAGTTCGCCTACATCACACGTGAACTTTCTGACCTCTCTGTGATGCGTGGCGCATCACAGAGCAGTACAAGACGAGCATTTGTGGTTAAAAAGTATATTCCAGAAAATGAACGATCGTTTCGCTAGACAAGACCCTTTATTCCTCGTCTGGAGCCCTTTGAAGATACACTGAAGCAGTTTGGACCTTCCACCCATTGTACCCCACTGAAGTCCACTATATGGAGAAAAATCCTGGAATGTTTTCCTCAAAAACCTTAATTTCTTTTCCATTGAAGAAAGAAAGACATGAACATCTTGGATGACATGGGGGTGAGTAAATTGTCAGGGAATTTTAATTCTGAAGTGAACTAATCATTTAAGGTTAGTCAAAAAAACTGTGTACAGTTTCAAATAAATTTTAATCAAAGAGACATTTTTGGAACTTCTGATCTATTCAAGACCAATGCTTTTTAAACACAAAGTGTGTAGCACTAGGACCGGTATATTACAGGGTTTATGTTCATCCAGACCTCCAGATGGGTTTGTGGCCCATTTATGAGTTCAAGTGTAAACACAGCTGATGCAAAAGAGGAAAAAAGGACATTTCCTTCCACCTGTCTGGAATCTATTGACTCAGAACCAGCTATAAACAACTACACATGAGGGGAAACCACATGCAGCAGACATCAACATACATGGTTCAGATGAAACAAACAACCAAACTTCCTCAATCCACTTCTTTTAATATTGTTCTATGTCCTAAAATACACTTTAAAGTCAGCATAAAATTAGAATTGAATGTTTGCTTTCTTAATAGATATTTCTGGTCTCATTGTGAACTATTTCTGTGTCCTGCTGGTCTAATACACTATGAATCCACTGAATTAAACAGTTTCAGGTTTCTGAAATACTCCCCTTGCAGCTAAAATACCACCATGTTGATGAAGATGAAGGCATGTGAGGAAGCTAATATATAACAGAAGGACCACTTTCATCCTTTGCAGTTCTTTTTACAGCAAAGCTTTTCAACACCAAAGCCCAGGCTGTGCAATACAAGTTCAAGGCCGGAGCCAAGTGACAAAACCATTCCACCAGAGGAGAAGGTAAAATAATTGTGACTCTGGCTAATGCTAAGAGTTCGCTGCCTCCCTTTTAGAAAGGTCATGTGTTTCCATTCCTTCTCCCAAAAGTATCATTGGTTCTCTCTTCTGCAAATTTCTTCATCGTGCAATGACAAATTGTTTGCGTATTTGGTCCAGCTTAATATAAATCACATATTCATTCTTGTTATAGCTGAACTTTCCACTGTATTAAATTCTTTTGCGATTTAATCCAAACAAAATATTTTATTTCTGCACACTCCAAAAAATGCACCCTATTTTGGTAGCTGAATTGAATTAACACAGGAAAAGATGTTATCGGGTTAATTTTATGGACTTCTGAAACAGTTCCTCTATCCTTGTTATTTCAGACTTCTTAATCTGAACTATGCAAAGCTTCCATAAAACCCTGCAGATATACTGTAGCCATCACATATTTCAAATACATGCATTATGACAGGAAATTAAGGGGATCTTTTACAAATGAATGCAGCTTCTAGCCTTTAAAAATATGAAAATAAACACCCTTCACAGAGGATATTAACAAAATCACATTTTCATTCAGAACTTCAATATTCAACAGGAATATTATGTTTGCATATGAGAAATACAACAGACCCTGCAGTCCGAAAGAAAGATACCTTTTTCTTCAGAGTAGGTATCTCCAAAATCTTCATCCTTGCAAAAGCACATGGCACAGTCAATAATCTGGCAAAATAGAGAAGTTTATTCATATCCAAAAGAAACTAATGAGTTACATTTCTTTAGCAACAACCCCATAAATGATATACAGGCAATATACAACCATTCCAGAAAAACAAGTTGGCCTATAATTAGGTGAGACTGGGGTAAGATGTGTCAGTGGGTGATCTAGCAAACTGCATATAATTTGTGTCGCATGAACATATATTTAGAAAGACTGCATGATTGCTAGATTCTCGGGATAAAACTGCTAAGTTTTTTTATGCTAAAAATTGTTTTGCATGGCAAAGTAAATTTTCTACATGGCAAGTAAAATGAGATTTATTTTTTATATCAGTATAATATAATTCATATTTATTTGTCATTTATTCAGTTCTAAAAATACATACCATTCACACACATGGCTAAATAATAACCGTGAAATATTAAACAAAGCATTTTCCTCAAATGCTGTGAGGTCAATTGTCAAAACTTTGCTTCGCTTTAAACTGTGTGATGCTTTGGGGAAGACTGTCAAAATTATACCAATACAAATACTATTAATTTTACAAAATGTTAAAAATAGTTTAAACATAAGGCTCAATCTTTTCCTGATTTCTGAAAATGTACATTTTGTGCTGCAACATAAAATCTTCAAATGGGAGTCATTATAACACACGTTTTCTTCTAAATTATGAGAAATTATAAACTGTTCAACTTTTGAAATTTCCTCTCCTTGACGTGACACAGCTTTTGTGTCATCAAACTGCTTTTGTAGAATTCATGTTTCTATGGCTGTAATTAAAGATGCATTGTTCTATTTTCAGTTGAAATCACAAATCTGGAAATCTGAAAAATTATTGCCTAGCTGTATGGGACGACACCCTAATATGTAGCATTTAAGTATGTACACTTTTGGTACCAATATGTACCTTTGAATTACTAATTATGCACTCTTAAAAGGGTACAACCCCAGTGACAGCTTTTGTGCCTTTTTTTTTCTGAGCGTGTAGAAGCTTACCTCACTCCTGTTACTTGTTTTTTCCCATAATTTTCTAGATGCACGCACACACACACACACACACACACACAAGTTATTAGGGTCAACTGAAACCTTTTTTTTATTATTATTATTTTTTTTAAAAGGGTCCCAGGGTCCAAAACTTCATCACACAGACATGTTTCCAATGACTCAAAAGCATGACGATGACCCCAGAGGTAACGTGAATATGACTGCACACTTTGAAGCTCTCTGGGTGCTCAAGGGACACTTTGTGAAATCCTATTGTGTTATGGTTACTGCTATTTCATCATAGGAACTGGATTTCACTTCTATTGATTTCACAGGATTTCAGAACGATTGCCTAATACCCCAAAGACAGTGATTGGACTTTGCTTTGAGATGGGACAAGAATTACAGTTTAATGTAGGCGAGTCTACAAAAAAAGATTTTGTGACAGCAGTGAATTAGAAGGCAGAATGTGGTATAGACATCCACCCGTCAATTCTGTAATGTATTGTTAACTTCTCACAGGACTTATTTTTTACAGCCCATAATATTATGCAGTAAAAATCCCATCTAAGCAGATGGTGGTTTATGGTGTTTCATATATCTCACCCAGAAAAGAGTTCTGGCTTCTCCCACACACTCTCACATTACACAAATATGCTTCTATTGAGTATATATGCAACCTTTGGGGAAAAAAACTTGGACTGAACTCACCAACAGAAGCAGATATGAACGGTTTTTCTTTCATTCACTGTTTCAGCTCCCCAGTATATATACTTTATGCACATATATTTCAGGTTTCTTTTTCCATGCTATGACTAGCATCACTATTATTGCTCATAGTTGTGCTAGAAATATGTATGACACCACAAATCCCGTTGCTATTACTTTTCTAATCAAACCTACTTTTTTTCTCTGATGGACAATCAAATTTGCACAAAAAAACCCCAATAAAATACATTTATTGACATTAAAGGAGCATCTGAGCCATTTTAAATCAAATAATCACCTAGCAACCACCCAGAACACCCTAGCAACCACTTAACAATGCCCTGAAAACCATACAGAGTACACAATTCATTCAAAACACCTTAGCATCCACATAGCTACCATCTAAACCACTTAAAATAACATTACAACTTTTCAAACACCTTAACACCCACATAGCAACCCCCTGGCAAAACCCCAGAACACCTTAGCAACCATATAACTCCTTGGCGACTCCTTTTCAACTTTCAAATCACCTTAGCAGCCATGAGCAATACACTGACAACCACACAGAACACCCAAGCAACAGGCCATGTGTCCACTAAAGCATTTTTAGCCAGCACTTTCCTGAAAATGCCTTGATTAGGGCGCTTCAGAGCACTTTAGTGGCACAGTGTTTTTTTTTTTTTCTTTCGAGAAGCTAAATGTGCTATGACACAGAATATCCGCGGAACTATTACCAGTTTCTGATTTCTAAAATTGTCGACACAATGCAACAGCAACAGAATGTGGCCCAGATCCGGCCCACACATGGTACATGTGGATTACATGCGGACCAGATGTGGGCCGACACTATGTTGCTGTCAGGGGTAAAACGCAGCACTAGTCACTGTCACTTTTTACCCAGCTGTCCAATCACAGTGGACGAGGGGCGGGACAAATACAACACTGACTAACTTAACAACAATAACAAATGACAACAACAAGCACATGTCTTCACCCAAAACTAGTGGCAGAGCAAGTACTTGCTCTGACAACAACAAGCACATGTCTTCATCCAAAACTAGTGGCAGAGCAAGTACTTGCTCTGCCATTAGTTTTGGATGAAGACATGTGCTTGTTATTGTCATTTGTTATCGTTGTTAAGTTAGTCAGTGTTGTATTTGTCCCGCCCCTCGTCCACTGTGATTGGACAGCTGGGTAAAAAGTGACAATGACTAGTGCTGCGTTTTACTCAACATTTTTCAACCCTCAGCGACCGGTAAAAAACACCAATCGCTAAGCGCCTTCGTCATGCTGCTGCCGTTTTAAAAATGCGGTGCTCCCATTAAAACCAATTGCAAAAATAGACTAGCCTCAGGAACACTCGGTTATTCAAAACACCTTAGCATTCACATAGCAACACCCTGGCACCCACCAGAACATCTTTCCAAAAGTTTCCTTTTTTAACTTTCAAGACCACTAGCAATAGCCTGGCAACTACCCAAAACACTTTTAGCAACCACATAACTTCTTTCTTGGGAACCACCAACATGTAATTTAATGTTTTTTATTATTATTATTCTGCAGGGATTTGTTTCTACAGGCTCAATAGGCATCAGTTCTATGTGCCAGACCACCGGAATGGACTCTAAATTTATCTCCACAGTGGTTGGCAAAAAGCAGGTCACAATGGCATCTCTGGTCATAAACTATGACAAAAGAAGCCATTGGTACTCCACCCTGGTTTCATGGTGGTGAGGCTGGGAGAGGGACAATTGCACCCTGCAAGGCAGTTTGTCATTCAACATGGTTTGGCCAAAACCAGACAGCTCCCGTCACTATTTAGCGTTTCCCACATAAGCCCATGATGAGCATGTAGCAGTATCTGAGAGGCCGGAGAGGAAAAGCTTAGTAAAAATAGCTGTTTACCACAAAGCTTCATAAGTTGCCATTCCTCTCTAGGCTGGTGTATAGGCCAATGTCACCAAGCACTCCCTCTCTTTCTCTCCTGTGCAAAAAGCATTCCAGAAAAGTGGGAGTGACTTTATAATAGGCTACATGAGGGGCAACAAACAATCAAACAGAAACAACTTAGTCAAAATGAGAGCAATATTCACCACATTGTGATTTAGAACAGGAAGCTTTACTCATAAAGACTGGAAGGGTTGTTTGGTAAGTCATAGCAGTGCCAATACTGGAAGTGGTGCTGAGTAACTCTTTCAGAGGAAACAAACACATACACAGTTTTCTTTGTCAGCGTCTGATGTCCTATAAAGATGGGCTTTACTAAGATTATGAAGTTCTCTGAAGTTTAGCTCTCTGATTATAGCATGTTGAGGAAGGCTTCTCCAGCCACCCACACCAAAGCTTGCTTTAAGATACAGAGGAAACTTAAATAATGACCCCCTCATCTCTCGGGAGAGACCGAGGAGAACAGGAAGCAAGTACGTGGAAAAGCAGAGGACTGGAAATTCTAAAGGCTTACCAGGGCAATCATTGCCACACAGCAAGACTTGATTTCAAATGATAGACGTCTGAGCTTGTTCATATTTTAGCAATGCTTCACCATTTTTGTATAATTTACTGCAAGACATCCTTGGTAAACAATAAGACATCATTGGAAACCCGTGGAACAAATAGAGGATTAAAAAGAAAGAAAAATCATGTTTCATTTCAACCCAGTTTCCTAAGTGTAATGCTTTTACCAAATGTGTTTTCTTTCCCCTAAAGAAGACAAGATCTTCAGTCATTCATCGGTTTAAATCAACAGTTGTCTTCGCACAGGAGCCAAAGGCAATGACAACAACAGACTATCAGTTGCCAGGGTATAAAATGACACGGGTGTGGCGGAACATTGTTTTCAACACATCTCATGGCTACAACATTATTGCACATCAACGATTGCCTGCCTTCAGTTTGAAAGGAATGTCGATGCTGTGTTTTGCCAAAGTTTGTTTCGACTCCCAGCGGTGAGAGGATTGATCCAACATGGAGCTCTAGATGCCTTTCCTTATGTTTTTTTTTTTCTTCAGTTCTCTTGGAAACTGAACTTGTGCTTCCTCTGAGTCTCTCCATAGAGATGTGCCTACCCTGTATAAGGGAGGACAGCTGTTATAGTCGTAATCACTCTCTCTCTCTCAAAGTACATACATTCACATACACACACTTTTGGCCACTTTGTAACCTCTAAAGGATTTCAATGAGTTATGTTCAGAGAGATCGAGAGAGTTGCTGTTTTCCTGTTAAACAGGAAAAATGACCAGGTAACTACTGTATAGTATTAATATTCAATCTGGACATTTGGATAAACATCTAACCCTAAATATAAATGTTCAGCATTACAATTTGTGCTGTGGACATGAACAACCAAAAAACAAGTGGTCTATTATTGTATGCTATTAGTTTTTGAAATAATCAGATATTCCCTTGTGGACAATAAAATAAATGGAAATGATCATAGATTCACACTGAAGGAGTGATCCCAGCCTATATATAAAGGGACCATAATATAATGGAATCTTGGGGATTTGACCAGTAAACAACCAAACCACTACGAACACCTTAGCAACCACATAGCAATGCCCTGGCAACCACCCAAATTTTCTTTGGAATTAAAAAAAGACCAATCAGTGCTTATTAATATATATTCATTCATTCTAAAAAGTTATAATAATAACTTATTATATTTGTTTTTAGGGATTTGTTTTTAATGACTCAACAAGTTTGATTAAACCATGAAAATATGAGGAAAACATTTTATATTTTTAAATATGAGGGAAGAGCAAAACTTGGTTAAGGAATTTAACAAAATTGACAAAATTATTTGGCAAAAAACAGAAAAAAAAAAACAGCTATGTTTATTATTTTTCTATGCAAAAAAGAAAATAAAAAATTTCATAGAAAAACCAAAAACCTCACAGGAAGAATACATAATCCAGTTATTAATATTTTGTTGGTTCTCTCTTGTTTTTGTATGCTTTCATAATTTCTTTGCATGACAGCCTGACCAAAAATTATGTCCGCACAATTTGGCATGTTTCATTTTATCATCACAAATGACTCCAAGCACAACTACACAATATGTTTACAAAATTTTTAATAATTTGAATAAAGGGTAAAGATGTCAATTTTTCTAGGCCAGACACCACTTTTGTCCACTACTACGATTAATAATACGATTTATTATCATTCATATTAATAATACGAATACAGCATCTTTTGAGCTGCTAGGTGTTTCTGAGATTACCCAGAACAGGGAGAATTTTTTTGAAAATTCCCAGTGCGTCCTTAAACAAAACAAAAAATGAATGCTCAGGGTATACAGAACACACTGGCCATCCACTCTGACACATATGCAGTCATATAGGCATCCCTGTCCATCGCTCAGCTCTGGCACCCCTCAGTGTTGACAGAGGAGACAAGGGCTCCCATTGAAGAGGTCACTCTCTCCCCAAAACCAGATGTTCACAGTAAGCAGGCAAGTGCAGAAAGACAGCCTCACTCTCAGCCTGTTTTCAATTTCTCAAATATACAGACGTACATTAAAAGCAGACATGGTAAGAAAAAACTTAGGAGAATGAGTGTACCTGGACTGCGATAAGTTCAGAAAGATACAGTTTCTGCCGAAATATGGTGCTTTACATTAATGGAGAACAAAAACCTTCAGAAATGTTGATTGTCTAAATACTATACGAGCTGTTTAATTTTAGTCATTTTTCATTTTTCTTGTTAATATAATTTGTGCATGAAATGTAGTGCCACCAATGCTTAAAACACCGTGTAACCCATTCATGGAAGGCTTTGGAGGCCATAGATGAGGTTAAAGTTAAGTTTGGATTCCTCAGCTTAATAAAGAAACAAACATGTAAGAAGCTTGTGGGCCATGAGGCTCTGGTAGATACATACACATACGCAAACAGGCTCAATCCTTACAGGGTGGCAGATAAGTCAGTGTCAAAGCTTTTGGGAAAGCAGTGAGAGCGGTCATATCTCATACACTCAAGGTCAAGGATACAAAGGCCCCAGAGATGGAGACACAGCAGGTTACTCAGCACGTCCTCCACTACAGCAGAAGGCTTTAATTGACAGAGTCTGGATCTCATCCAGCGGATAATGGAATCAATGGGGTTCTCAGGTCGGATGGAGGATACTGCCTCAGAATGGGGTACTGAGAAGAGACAAGAATGGAATGGACAACAAAGATGATCCTCTCTGGAGGATCATGACAGAGACTTCAATTACAGCTTGGCGACCTTCCTGATTCAACAAAGCAAGAAAACTATTATTTGAGGCGAATGTTCTCGTTTACACTTAAAAATTGGGGATTAGGGACTGTGACTGATCACTGTGCATCATCATGTCATCATATGTGATTAATTGGGTACAAGAATGGTCTGATAGAAATCACTAAGACCCTCTGACGTCAGACTTCACTCAAGAGACAACATACTAGTTCAGCTGTCACCAAGACAGATATTCAGGGAGTTACACAACACAAAACTCCACTGAGGGGGAAACAAATGTATCCTGTCATGAATCCCCTGCATCCTGTGTTCAAGAAGAATGAAAGCACATGTGATCGACCAAATCGGTCCTTGTCAGACACGTGATTTTGTTGTGTGTGACGTCACCGCGGCACCATATTTGTGGTATCCCTGCTGACTGTCACTGCGTTCCATTCGGAAGGGCTCATCTCTATGCCCTAATCACTTCAAAGGGTTTACCCTCCGGAGTGAGAGCTTTGAAGGGATGAAGGGTGTAGGGGTTGAAAAAACTCTTCTTTTGAAATGCACTTCTGCGTCATCTTAAAGAGACAATCAAGGAAGTGCCTTTGTCGCACATTTTGTACGCTGGTTAACCCCCCAAAAACACGCATTTTGTTTAATGTTAGTTTATTTATTTACGTTAAATATAATGTAGCCTATATTGTATCTATGTATTTGAATATTTGAATGGACTGATAAAGGTAGCTGTAAAGTATTTTTAAGTACAATGTCATTTTCACCATACAGTTATAATGTATACCAAATCTAACTCATATAAATATTACACAGTAGTATAGAAAAATACTATTCATTTATAGGTAAAATCGAACTCCGAGCCCCCTGTACCCGTTCTGTGACGTCAAACAACTTCCCTGTGCAAAGGATCATGGAGACCCGAAATGTCCATCAGTTGTACCCTTCGAAATCCTTCATTCAGAAGGGCCCTTAAGTGGCCAGTTTTGAGCACTTCGGTTTGGAACGACCCTTTAAAATGGCGGCCATGATTGTTTTCATTCCGAAGTGCCCTTCGGAGGGCGATATATCCCGTTTGAAACGCACCGTTCGAGAATAAAAGAGATTACAAGAGTGGAGATAACTAGTAAATAACTCGCAAAAATGGAGAAGCACAGGAAAACTGCGATAAACTCACCAAAGATGCCAGGGACCGTTATTTGGAGAAGTTGTCATCCATTCATAACATAGATCTGTATGAGCTGACTGCAGTAAGTTGGAGTGCTGACCCCGCATTCTACCTAAATCATCATTCTTAAATATTGTAAACTATCTTGTTTATGGTATAAGCACATATAGTGAACAATTTAAAACTATAAATCCCTCGAAGCCCACAGACATTTCACTAATGGATGGGTGCAGGATTTATTTATATTCCGAACGAAGGACTGTGACAACATAGTTGTAACAGCAAAGGTAAGGTCTGCTGTAATGATGATGATGTCATGGTAACTGTATATCATAAGTGCCTGATTAAGGATGGTTTAGTGTTGTGACCAGGAAGAATTTTGAATTATGTAATACTACCCCTTTTTCATGCATTTTTTCTTTATTGCATTAAGTACACAAACCAATGTATAACACAATAAATAAATAATCATAATAAATGTATGTAGAATTTAATAGTGTATTTTATTATAGTGCATTCTGGTATATTATACCTTTAGAGCTATTGCTTAGTTATTGTCCTACATCCACCTCTGTGTTGTCTGGTTCAATGACGTGACAGGTCATTTTTTTTGTCCAAAGGCCTTAAAGAGATAGTTCACCCAAAAATGAAAATTTGATGTTTATCTGCTTACCCCCAGGGCATCCAAGATGTAGGTGACTGTATTTTTTCAGTAGAACACAAATGATTTTTAACTGCAGTCTGTCAGCCGTATAATGCGTGTCTATGGGAACTCCATCTATAAGAGTCAAAAAAACATGCACAGACAAATCCAAATGAAACCCTGCGGCTTGTGACGACACATTGATGTCCTAAGACACGAAACGATTGGTTTGTGCGAGAAAATTAACAGTATTTATATAATTTTTTACCTTTAAAACACCACTATGTCCAACTGCCTTCAGGGTTTAATTTGAATTTGTCTGTGCATGTTTTTTTTACTCTTATAAATTGTGTTGCCATTGACATGCATTATAAGACTGACAGACCGTTGGAGTTAAAAATCATCATTTGTGTTCTACTGAAGAAACAGTCACCTACATCTTGGATGCCCTGGAGGTAAACAGATAAACATAAAATTTTCATTTTTGGGTGAACTATCCCTTTAATAATAATAAAAACAAAGGTATGCCATCCAAAGGAACTAGATCTCTTTTATTGAATCCAAAAGGTTTTAATTATATTTTGCTACAAATAAAGGTATTTTAAAGATTCTGAAGTGTCAAAAGTTCATTCAGTTTAACTGTCCAAAGGCCAATACAGCCATTTCATTTGTGATTAAAATATCTTAAAATGTAATAAATATATATATATATTTTTTATTCTGCTATATGATTTTATAACATTACTGCATACATCCTCTTTCATGGATAAGTTAAACATATGGTTTATATCAGTCTCTTCATCATCAAGCTACACCTTTGTTTTGAATAGGTGACCTCTAGTGGCGAAAATTTACATATTATGCCTTTAAATAATAAAATACATGTAAAATATTTTAATATATAATTTTAAATACATGTAGCCAAATAAATGAATACATATATAAAATGATGATTTATATATAAAATAAGCATAAAACTATTTTTAGGAAATTACTTTAAATTAAAACATTTTAATGTAACCAAACAAAAATACAAATAAAATAAAACATTAACCACTGCTAACTGATCTTCATAAGACGAGATAGGAAAGACAGGAAACTTTTCTGTCTGCAGAAGACAAGAGCTTCACAACCCACACCAAAGCATTCACTATAAATGTCTCCAATTTAACCCCAGTGTCTTGAGTTAGCCAGCAATGTTCTCTGTCTTTAATGTGGGCATTGCTGTAAGGCGTAGCGGTTCACACATTGAATGAAACTGATTTTGAGTCGTAAAACTCGTACTGAACCCCAGGGTTTCAGTAACATCATTCAAACACTTCAAATTAGCTACATTAACCCGAGGCAGACGGAGCTGTTACAAGAGTCTTATAAAGGAGCCGGAGCAACACGTATCATATTCTGAGCATGGTTTCACAGGAAATCAGATCATCAATAAAGGATGTTCAAAAAAAATGTGCTCTGGAGAGCTCGCATGTAAACTCCCATGTGTTGTTTTGAGCACACTAGGGACAGGCACAGCGAAATGAAAACAAACAGCTGAAGAATTTGCTTTGTGAGCAGGGTTTTGTTCAACAGCTCATATGGATGCCTTGTGTGCATTGTAAATGTTTCTTGCCATTTAAAAATCGCTCAATGAAACAGGAGGACATGTGTTGAATATATTAGGGGAGTGATTGCTATCAAAATATGCTTTCAACAGATAAGGGACTTGTAAACTATTGGGCTATAGTTGGTTTTGCAACTCTACTGGGAGATGTACTTTCATGTGTTGAACTGATATGGCTTGCTTCAAACTAGTTCTATGTGTCCAAGTATTTGACTAATAAGGTTTGGTCCACATTAAAGCTTATTCTGGCACACAGGTGAATAGTGACCAGCAACCTTAGAGCTCCAACATCTACACAAACATTCAGATGATTAATGTGCACAAACACAGGCTAAGTGCTTGAGTAAAAGTCTTCTGTAAAAGGGGGGAAACAGACTGATGAAAAGAACATTAAAGATAAAGATTAGTCTTTAAAACACACACACACACACACACTTATACACACAGTTACATTTTAAGGGTTAGTCTGGATATTACAACAAACACTTTAGAACTGCTCTCAGTAATCACATCACCCAAACAAATCAATTTAATTCAGTCAAAACAGTCTGAGAAGACAGTTGTGCATGTAATTTCATATGTCTACCACAAGAGGGCAGAACTGCATATAAAATGCAGTTGTGAGCTTTTTGCTCTCAGACTGTCAAAACACATACTGAGAACTTCACCTAAAATAAGATATTGAGAAAGAATTAAAATGAATAAAAACTAAAAGTGGAACAAAGTCTAATACTGTTATTACTAAAGAAAAAAAAAGAGATTTAAATGCACACCAAAATAATAAATAAAAACATTTACACTTCAACTAGAGACAAAGATTTTCCATATCAAATTTTATTGCTGACATGCATGTAGAGATTTGATGAAGTACAAAAATATGTCTTTTATACAAATTTGTTTTTCATCTCTGTACAATTACCCAGTTTTTTTTTTTTCTTTGACACCATTCTAACCAAGCAGCTTACAACATCAAACGTTCAGGCTTTTGACAAGTTTCATCATGTTTTGTTTAACATCAGATTTAGATTTTCCAGTTTTAGTAAAAGATGCAAAAAAGTAACAACTCTACAGAGAAATCTCCCAATTTATGAAACATCTGCACAAAGTGGCCAAAAAAAAAAGAGAAAAGAAATTCTAAGTCAAACTTAATGTTCAGTATCTTCCCTTGCACTGTCTTTGTAGTCATCATTTGCAAAACACCCACATCCACTCCAATTTCTGCTGCATCTTGTGGCACGTCTTGCTAATTAGAATCATGCACTAATTGCTTTTAAACTGTATACAGAGCTCAACAAAGTACACTTCTCATGCTGCAGACAGAATTTGGACATCACAAAACTGTCTATGCAAGGGGGGTGGGGAGCACTGTTTGCAGTCACTTAGGTAAGGGGCATATTAAACAGAAATTTTTACTAATTTAACTCTTTAATCTAGGATTTTGGTACAGACTAAACAACCACATCAACAGCAGTCATATTGCAACCATACAGATTTGCTATGATATAATGGCTTTTGTGAAAAATCTACGTGGACCTAGGATATAGCCTTGAGGCACTCCTTTTTGTATCTGTAAGGAAAGGACTTTGATTTGTTCACAAATAGTTCCTCTCCATCAAGTCACACATATAATCCACTACAATACTGCTTTATAACCAAATATATTCACATTGAGATGGGAAAAACTAATGCTTTCAAAGGTGGCCTGTGTGGAAACATTGGTGCGATTCTTCAAAATAATAATACCCTGTACTGGGTTTTGCACTACTGACGCCCATTCGCCATTACGATGTCTTTCACACTGGCCAGAGTGCGGTATCATCCTTACCTCGCAAGATAAACTCTACATCGATTCTACATGTCATGCTAATGTGCACATTGACTTAAAATAGAGCTATGCAAAGTCAGTCTCCTAATTAGTGTAGCTTAATATACCGACAGGATTGTTGCAATAATTATTAAAAAAAAAAAAGAAAAAGAAAAGAAAAAGGAAAGAGTCAATAAGACAAAACCTTCACTGAAGATAGAAGGAAAACGTGAGAGATCACAGCAATGCTTTCGAGTGATATATGATCTCTACATTTACTATGGCAGATTAATTAAAACAGCAAATAAATTAAAAGGAAAACAAAGGTATTAAAGTACTACCAGGCTGTATGTCTTTGAGAGAGGAAATTAAAGTGGAGATTAAAAAAGGACAAGCCAAGCTGCTAGTCATGAGCTCAGAGACCTACAGTACTGAATGACCTTTTCATCTATAATGACATGAGTGGAGCCAGACATAAAGGCATTGCAAACTAAGCCACAGGTCCATGCAAGCCAACCGCCTAGTATACTAAGATATATTCTAGCATCAAAAGTACATATTCACTGCTCATTGTTGAATTGAGAATCTGTCGATAATCTAAGGCAAGATATCCCACAGTTATGCTTTATACAATGGGGTAGCTTAAATGGGATTGGAAAAGTCGAATGAGATTAAGAATCGGTTTCCTTGCAATATTCGCACAAAAGAAACGGATTAAGAGGAGTGAGTTTGATGGCATTTCCTTCCTGATGAGCTTGAAATATTTAATAACCATACATGGAAATGAGGGGTAGGTGAGGGAATAAAATTGAAAAACAAAACAGTCCCCTATGCAACGGGTTTCTTTGTATCACTGTGGCCAAAAACGTCCCCCAGCGGCCAATCCTCGATCCCTGAGCTGCAGCTGAAATCTGTGTGGGGAACGAAAGCACCGGAGATAGAGGACATGGCAGAAGATGCACTTTGATGGCTTGGCATGCTATCAGAGGGTGAGCGCTCTAGACGGAGGGACACAAAAGGAAAGGAGGGTTTAAGGGCTGTGCTTATGGGGCTTATCTTGGCTTAGACTTCCGCATGACTGCCGGCTCAGCCGCCCTGCTTCCTGACAGTTTCATCCCATCACCAGCTGTCCCATACCTCATCTTTTTTCCAAGCACAACCCCGCAACGAGTCCCTATGTGATACACACCAAAATCCATGACAGTACCACCAAGCTCAGCTTCTTAAATGTCCGTTGTAGTGGCATATCACATGATTAAATGTACATTTCTGTTTACGATTGGGCGAACGCACAGGAAATGGTAGCCTTGAGCTTTCTGCTGCCTTCTGAACGGACGAAAGCAAGAGGGGAGAGTAACGTACCATATCATCAGCCGGTTTGGATGCCAAGTTAAGCTTTTGGTTGTACGCATCCAGAGACAGATGCTAGCTGCCAACAGAAACCCAATCAAATAGAGGAACGAGAAACATGCGCTGCTATGATTTCAGTAATATGAGGTTATTAGCTTTCTAACTTGTGATACTTAACATCTTCAATGGCAAAAAAAGTGAATAATCTTACTTAAAATGCTACCGTTTTTGTAGGAGAGGATGGAAAAAGCTTATTTAGATTGAGGAAAAACCAATCACTGGTTTTGACACAGAATAGTTACACAACCACAATGCTAATGCTCTTGAGCCTGTGCTTGTCTCCCCCTCAACATAAGGAGTCCTGCTTTCATTAGAACGGAGAGCATTGTTAAAAACTGACCAAGAAAGAAGGAAATAGAGAGATAGAAAAATGGTAAGAGGTAGATTTGCAGTCATAGATACAGATGGGAGCGGAACAGACAAACTGGTTGAGGGGAACAGAACGAAAGGGTTGATCGTGTGATCCGAGGCGTTTCTGTAGAAAGTGCTGGGGGAGAGGTGGGTGGGGAGGGGTGGTTGTGTGTGATCTGCTACATGATTCTGTTGGGGTATTGCTGAAAATGTGTGTGTGTGAGTGTGTGTGTGTCAGATTTGGGCAAGGATTGGCATGGTGGAGGTGGTGTTGGTGGTCAGAGTCTCATTAGACCTGTGTGCCACCCATAGGCAGAGTCTGTGTCCTGTGTCGATGAATGGAGCAACAGAGCACTGAGCTGTTCCTTGGCCCTTGTTTGTGTCTGCCAGACTCGTGCTGTGTGCTCACAAACACGCACATATACACTCTCACACGCAAACGTACATACAGGTGTGTGCCTAGTTCCGAGGCTCGCTCCATTCCCGGTGACAGAATGGCAGTGCTACTTCCGGAGGAAGCGCTGGGCCAGTATTGCTGCATCCAGAGGACTGATGGGCTGAGCGTCGTGGCCAAGGCGCCTCACCGGAGGCACGTTACCAAAATGCCTCTTGCTGAGGAAGTTCTTGGTCTCGTGGATAGTGTTCTTCTCTTCTGCCAACAAGAGCTGTTGCCTCATGTAGTTCTCAAATTCGTACTGAGACGACTCTTCTGTCACTTTCACCTGAGGATATATAATAAGAGCCTGTAAGAACCTCATCATAGTAATGCTGTTTAAAGAGTTTCTATTATTATCAATTCCAGCTTAAGCAAAGACAACTGCAAGCAAGCCACTGGTTGGCTGAAACACTGGCACTTTCAAAACATTGTCAGTTTGGCAGGATTATCAAGCAGAGCAAACCAAGGAATGGTCTGAGTTTAGTGTGAAACTATCAGTTTGTTTGACCAGTGGAAGAGTTTGTGTTCACTAAACCTGTTTGAAAATATGTATTTAACCATTTCATTCACTGCTACCAGAGGAACTATACATTTTGGCCCTTATTTATAAGACACAAGTAAAATCAGTTAATAAATAAATTATAATTAATATGCAATTATAATATATAATCAGTTACATTTTTTAGATTGTTTTAATATAATATTCTTTTATTTTAAATCATTTTAAGTCAACCTGTAGCCCTTGTTTCTCATAAAAAAGGCCCTTCAACCATAAAATTCCATACACTTCTAAATCCCACGAGTGGTACTGACCTCCTGAAGATGTTCGGGATGGTTAAGCTGATCGTCTATGTCTGGCACCACTTGTAGAGGGCCACTCAGCGAGGACACAGATTGCCTGTTTAAAGAAAAAAAAAAAAAAAACTTTCAATGACAAATGGGAATTTTCAGATGTATAGCCAAGGGCCTTTAAATGCATAACTGAAAACTGCACTGGATTGCGAAAATGTGGTGAGACAACATTGCTGACCCAAGATGACATCACCCCATCACATGAATTCCTAAGAAGTTATGTGAACTCTGAAAAAAAAAAAAAAAAAAAAAAAAACTCTTGGCGAAAATTGGAACTATAAAGCTGAGATCAGATGAGACGCACCAGGATGCGATGATGGCGCTCAGAGACTCGAGCACCTCGGTGGCAGTGAGTCTCTGCTGGGGGTCGAGCACCAGAAGCTTCCTGATCAAACACACCGTACTTTCTGATACCCGCCCATCCCTGCACAAACGAAACAGGCACAAAGACACATAAGCATTTCCATTAACATTTTCACAGCTTTCATTTAAAGGAATAGTTCACCAAAAATAAAAAGGTTCCAAGTTCCAAACCTGTATGACTTCCTTCTGTGGAACACAAATACATTTTTAACAATGTATTGGCGATTTCAAGGGTGCAAAAGAACCATAAAATTATCAAAAATTTGATACACTCGTTATTGAGTGTAGTACTGTCAAAAGTACAGACTTTGAGCACTGTTGAGCGGATTCGTAAACACCTGATTGGCCATTGTGTTCACATGCTCATCAGATATGTCTGTGATTGGCTACAATGATCAACACTGGGAGCGTTTGAAAGTAGGCATCTATCAGCGGACCGGACGATTTACCTGTGTAATGCTTTATCTGTGTAAATTCTCGGTAAAGAGAATCATTGTAGCCATAGTAGCCAATCACATATAAATATGTTGTGCGTGTGAACAATGGCCAATCAGAGGTGTTTACGAATCCGCTCAACAGCGCTCAAAGCTTCACATTTTTTCAAATTTCAGTACCGACTTGGTATTGAAGTCGGTACTTTTGACAACACTAATTGAGTGAACTATCCTTTTAAACAAGGGCCAACACAATATTTGCTAATTAACATGTTTAAACACATTTGATTCATATCAAAGCACAGAGATAATGGAGAGACTCACTCAGGGATGGAGTACTCTGCTGCTTTGATCTTGCGGAAGAGCTCTTGAGGTATACTGTCATAGAACGGGAACTGGCCATAGAGCATGGTGAACAGCACCACACCGAGCGCCCACATATCACTGGGTTTACCGCGGTATGGACGACCTACATGGAAACACAAAGTACATTTTCAGCAGGCAGCTCTACAACAGTTTGCTTGTTCAGTCAGACTGGAACTTTATTTTGGAGCAGTAACAAATGCTACACAAGTACATAGATACGAATGCAAAAATATTTTGGTGCAGTATCAAATTTCAAGACTCATTTAGTCTGACAAGACAACTGAAAGGAACTTGTTTGGCAAGCAATGAGCTAACTACCTTAAGAACATTCAATCATAACATACCATTTTTTTTCTTTTCTTTTTTTAATAAAGCAGAGCATATATATACATCTTTATAGTCCCCCAAAACCTATTCACACTCACCATGCTGGTTTGTTTACCACCATAAATGGGCAACAGAACACAACAACATGCATGAACAGCACAAATGAGTCATGGGAACTTGTTTTAAAAGAGTTAATTGGGTACATTTCTGTTTGGTAAACAGCTTGATTTGCATGCTATATTTTTCTGTAAGGTACACATTCTCTTTCTACTTTGACCCTACATATGAGAAAGAGAGGTAGAGGAGAGAGAGAGTGAGCGATGGAAAAACAGTGAGAGGAAGAGAGAGAGAGAGAGAGATAGGGAGAGAGAGCAGGAAGAGTAGTTCCTCTCTGCATGACTCATTGTGATGACTCACTGAAGCAGCTCTCCCTTTGTTCTGCTGTCATATTTGGCTGATTTACTCCCAGTATCTTTGTCATTTTACTGTGAATGGAGACCACAAACAAGAGCTCGACTGCACCTCTATTTAACATGCATGCTCGGAATGCACCATCTAACCAGAGCCTACATCCACAGAGATCTCGGAAAAACCCCGAAAACACGAAAGACAGTTTTGGAAAGGTCGTGTTGTCAGATATTTTTGCTAGTGCATCAACGAAACGAAAAAGATTCGAAAGCAGAGATTTTCAACTTTTCATATAAATAGCGCTCAGCACACGCAGTTCATGGGACATAAATGTACACAGTACACACATTTTTTCTTAAAATAGTAATTTTAAAAATGTTTAACTGACATTTCAGCATTGAATTAACTATAAATGACGCTTCATTTATTTTTTCACTAAGCTGGTGCAGTCTTTGAATTAGGCAAAAAACTAAGTATCTCAGGAGGCAACCCTGAGAGAAGCCCGTGATGCCTCAATGCACAAGTTTTTGAAACCATATGAATATGTTTATATACTTTGTAAATTGTTTCATTGCAAATTTGCTATGCAATGTAAAGAACCAAAGAGATTAATATAATTACATTTCTTTTTAATTGTACTTGACACATTTTATTGTGGGAGGGACAATGAGATATTTAGCTGAAATGTTAGCTTCTAGTATAAGCTTTTTTGGCTTGAAAGTAACTTCCATTTTTTCCACAACAATTTAGGATGATACAACATTTGACTTGCTGAAGACTCTTGAATATTTTATATTATAAGCTAAATATAAAATATAAGCTGAACTATTGACAGCAAAAAACAATATTGACTAGCCACTTTTAAGATTGTGAAAAACAATAAAAATGTGCTGACAGTTATGTACTTACAATGAAGCTGCACGTTGAAAACGCACAACACTCCACAGACATCCACCATAAGTATTTCTGTACATGTGTTTTTAGAAACTAAAAATTTTATATAAAAGTCCAAATATTTCCTCTTTTGACTACTTAAATGTACCTATACCTATAAACATACATAAACCTCATTTGACTACATAAATGTTTGACAGATAAGATAAACAGTGAATCCCATGTACTGAAATTATATCACTTGAGTGAGCTTCAGTTCCACACAAAGAGATTATTTGGAAAGATAAACCTTGTGATATGACCGCTGTTAATTTTATCCGCTGTGCTGCTAAGATCTGCCCGAGGCCATGACAACAAGCTTCAAGGAAGAGTTTGGTATTGAGTCGTTGATGAGCTAACAGGTCATGTCTTGCGGCACACAACACAAATAATGACTTTAATAAATGTAACTATTGCTCATCTATGCTGACGGTTTGTGATTAGGGCCGTGTAGGTGGTTGGGTTTATGAGTTTTGATTACAGTGGTGACATGGAGGGTGAGTCATGTGAGTCACACACATAAACACACACACACACACACACACGCTCAAGCAGAGAAGCTGGATTCTCACCACTTAGGACATCTGGACTGATGTAGGCTGGACTGCCTCGCTGGTCCTTTAACAGATCTTCCTCACTCACCAAATGCTTGCCAAGGCAAAAGTTTGTGATGGTGATCCGATGGGTCCTGCAACACACAAACACAACACACCGATGACGTCAAAAAACATCCATGAATTCCCGCATAAGGTCGCTCTGTTTATTAACAAGACAGCTTGTGAAATCTAAATGTGTCTATGTAAACAAGTCCAGGTCATAATTTACCACAAAATCAAAAGTGAAACAAGACAAAATTATATTTAATAAAGAAAATTAGAAATTTTAAGCTTCATTGCACCGTAACATTTTCATTACATGACAACTTATTTTGTACTAAAGAAAAGGCATAAATTCTCTTTATGCTAAAAAATTAAATTAAATTAAAATTAATTAGAATTTTGGATTGCGATTCAAATATATTTACGTTTTTAGATTCACCCTCAAAGAGCCCCGCAAAATTAATTTCTGCTGTCTGGATTAGTGCGGAATACACACATATACATAAACACACACATTTTTACACTATATTATGCTTATCAAAACGAATCTCTAACTGTTGTTAGGCGAGTCGTGTTTGTATCTGTGCAAACATGCCTATGATATTTTTGTCTATGTCATTAAATCTAATCTGTGGCAGGGAGCCATTCTGCCTTTCCAGAAAGCAGAACCTAACATGACAGAACACACCGTGACTGCACTTGACAAACAAGTGAGTCACCTGTGGCTTCTCACAAGCTCAGGGATGACTAATCTTTGTACCTCAGAGAGGAAAGAACAGCACTTTTTCAGTGACAGGCATGCAATGAAAACAAGCACACCAACATACACAGAGACCCTTTCATGTAAAAAATGCATTCACATTTACAATGAGCAAAACTAACGCATCAGCTGACAGAGCTGAACCGAGGGACCTCCAATGTGAGAATTCACACAGTCAACAGCTGTAATCTCCCTTCAGTCAAAAAAAAAAAAAAAAAACCCTCTTAAAAAACATCTACATCTCTCAGCTACATCCTCTTTTCCCATGCTTCCCCAGTTAAGCTCTCACTTTCACACCCTGAAAGTGACTGTCACACTTACGCCTAACAGTTACAAACAGGCTTGTTTCAGAAGCGTCGTTTTTCCCAGAAGAATTTCTTACTGGTTTAAGGCTGATTACTATCTTCATTTAAAAAGGAGGGTCATGATTAAATTAGATTATAAGTGAAAACGGAGGCTAAATTAGTCACAATGGACTATATGGGAAAAATGCTATACATTCTACACAGCATCTGTACCAGTTAGTTTTCAGTATACCTTTAATGGTGTATAAATAGTCAATTTAAATAACTAAAATCAACAGTATTTTTATGAACTGGATCCACTAAGATCCAGTTAGCTCACACTCTTCGACAATTTGTGCGTTTTAAAGCATTTGAATACATAAAATAGTTTTGTGTTGCACGGAGACGACTACGTCGTTTTTGCATGGCAATTTCTCGTGTTGTCAATGTTTTCAAATGACATGCTCCTAAATGCCACAAATTGGTTGCCTTACATGTCGTTCTTTACATGCAGCATCAAATTCCTGCTAGTTTTATTCTTCATAAACGTTTTAGCCTAAATGGAAGCTTTTATCTGGTTTCATCATGACTGTTTTAACTGCTTTGATTCCCGAAATAAAAAGAAAAAAAGTCAGCAAGTGTTTCTCCTCAGGACATTCTCATTGCTCATTCTCCTCTTCCTGCTCAAGTGAAGAGACCAAGAAGCCTCCCGGTCTCTCAGTGCTACTAAAATTAGCCCCTGTTGATGGGAAAAGTTAAATGGTTTAAGCGCAAGAGGAAGTCTCGATGTTGAAATCCGGTCAGAACTGCCTCTGCTGGGTGAGGTTAATGTGGGATTTTGATGCAATTGTTTGGTATTGGAGTTCCTTTGCTTGGGCAATCTGTGCTGTAAGAGGAACAAAGCTAATAGTGAAAGCAAATGTGCAGATCAGGCAATTTGTTCACTTTTATAGAGTCTTGATGGTGACAGCCATATGGTGCTCCCTGAAGAGCGGAGTGTGTAAGCTGTGAAGGAGTGAAAAAGAGGTATGAAATGATGGCAACAAATGCTTGTGAAATGTGAAAGAAGCTTCTGCACTACATGCCAGTTATTGACAAAATGCTGATAATAAACAAAGCCTTCCCAGGTTGATTCTGGAGAGATGCAGAAAGCTCCACAGATATTACATGTCAGAACCAGATTCAGTAGTCATTTTTGAAGGCCCAAGTATCATGTCATGGACCACTTATGACTAATACCGAGTACTTTCCATTCCACCCAAATCCAACAGTCTGCCGGCTGGGCAGGGTCACACAGACAGTAGGATCAGAAGGGTATTTAGAGAGTGAAAAAGCGAGAGAGGGGGGAGAGAGAGCGAGAGAGAGAGAGAGAGAGAGAGAGAGAGGTCTGCCAGCATTACATGAGTGTGACTCAGCTCTGAGCTATGAATCCTTTGGCAGAGGGCTGTATTATCTCCAGCTGGGACACAGTGTTCTGCTCTCTTGCTGAACTGAAGCAGACAGACCAGACTGCTCGGTTTCATCACCATAGGGTCCAGTGACAAGTATGCATACGTGTGGATGTTTTCTTTTGCCGTTCAGCAATGCAATACTGGTCATCTTAATTGACACCCATGGAAAAGGCTTAAAATGCTTGACTCAACAATGGCACATGCAAGATACTAAGAAAAGAAAAAATAAGGAAATAAAAAAACACCAGGCATAAATGAAAACTCACGTGTTACTCAATGTTCTTATTTCATAACTTCCCAACTCTTCTGAGAATATTTATAATTGCATCTTGGTAGTTTTTTTTTTTTTTTAAAAAGCCATTTTATTTTGGCGTTGATAAGGTTTTTTAATGTTTTTGAAAGAAGTCTCTTATGCTCAACAAATCTGCATTTATTTGATCAAAAACAGTAAAAACAGTAATATTTTGAAATATTATTACAATTAAAAATTTTAAAATGTAATTTATTCCTGTATGGCAAAGCTGAATATCCAGCAGCCATTAGTCCAATTTTAAGTGTATTAGAGGAAACCATGATCCATTTTTTTTTTTTTTAAATGCATTTTTTTTTAAACAACATAAAAGTCTTTACGGTCACTTTTACTTATTTCTTTAAAAAAAAAAATATATATATATATATATAATATATATATATATATATTTTTTTTTTTTTTTTTTTTTTTTGCCTTGTACCGTGCCCTGGCCGGAGCATGCTTAAGTCATTTATGATGCAACTTTTTGTTTTGAAGAAAACCGAAAGAAAAGCACTTGTGCTAATAGACTGCCTAAGAGATTTTTCATTTATGCCGTGCAGCGATTTTCACTTGATTGTGCTGCACGTATCAAAAGAATATTATGGAGACAGCTGACATTGATGGAGGAATTTGCAGCTTTACTTGCCAACTACAATTCCTGTATATCAATAAAGTGAGAACCAGACCTGCTATAAACCTAAATATACTCGATTTATTTAAATTAATTTAAAAGTGCCCTATCCAAGTAGTAATAGAAGATGTTTGCTGTCGTAATGATGACAATATCGCACACAAAAGTAGTAGCTGTTCTGTGCTCCAGCGTTGTTAGCAATTACACTATATGCACACCGAGCCCAACTGCACCATTTCAAGAGGGCCAGGGATGGTTAAATGAAATCAAATGGTCTGGTCAAATGAACCAGACTTTTCCTGTAAAGAGACAAGGGAGAGGATAAGATGAAAGAAACTAGCCCTACTCCTCTTCTCTCTACAAATGCCACTGAGCTTATATGGTGTGACGGGTTTCGTAATTAGACAAGCTGGGCACTTATGTGACCAAGCTACAATATGCGACAACTCAGTGGCGAGCAGCACATGCTGGCAAATGTGACAGGCAGAACTGAGGATTTTCAATTAGTCAGTAACTCTCTTGTTCCTCAGGACATTTGAAATGGCAGAGACAACAGAGCTGTGTTTAGAAGCCTTCCCTTTCTACACGCACGGCAGAAAATACACATGCACACGGCACATATGGTGTTTGGAGAGGGTCTTTATGGATGAGGGATTGGGAATTCCACCAAACCTATCTGATTCACAATGCTTGCCGACCTCAGATGCCTTCAAGCCAGCATGTGCGGTTTTACCCCCCTTCCCTGGCTCCATAGCCCTCTCCTTTTTTCCAGGGAATGAACCAGGGGCACGTTCCACGCCTGTTCGTTTTAACTGGGATAGATTCCCGCTGCTCCCTCCCCTCCCTCTTCAGCCTGTGGGGATGAATCACACTCGCACTAAGAGCTCAAGAGGAGACGGGTCAATGAGGCCAGACGGTGCTCCATGAAACCCCAACAGAGAGCTGAGCGCACAGAAAACTCCACTAGCACAGCAGGTAAAAGGAAGAGGAAAGACATCTTACCTTTTATTAAGCACCATGTTTCCAAGCTTCAAGTCTCTATGCACGATGTTCTTCTACAATGGTAAGAACAGTGTACGGTTACAACATATACCTGAAGATGTGGGCTACACTTTGGAAAGCATGCAAACTGACAAATCATCATAGCAGTATATTACAGAAAACTGACATGCATCATTCACCACATTAACTTAATGTGTTTTTCATTTTACTTCTGCAAAACGACAAACTTCCCAAAAAACAAACTATTCAATGAGGAAAACATTTTATACATTGGAAACCATAGTAAAAAAAAAAAAAAAAAAAAAAAAAAACACAGTAGCAAAATAATAAAAATATAGGTAAATAAAAATAAACTGAATCCAATGTGACTGGCATTGCAATCAAATTATAACTAGTGCTGTCAATCGATTAAAAAAAATTAACTAATTAATCGCACATTTTTTTCTGTAATTAATTGTGAATAAAAAACAAAAAAATAACTAATTTAAGTTAACAAAACAATCTTCACACAAACCCATTATAATAAATGTCATTTACCTGCGGCCATCCTACCTGTCTAACAGGAAATATAAAGATATTGTCAAAGTTGTCAAACACGTTACAGTCTTCACTGCATAAATGACAAATTAAATAGATTAATCCTTGTTAAAGCTACAATTTACTCTGTTACCTTGTTATTTGATTAACATTAATGACAGACATCACAGCAACTTGTTTATTAGGCTGCTGTAACTTTAAGACCTACCCCTGCTGAATATGATGCGGATCTGATAACCATTTCATTTTCTCACAACTCTTTAAGTTCATTTAAGATGTTATTTAACTAATTTATGACTGCTCTTATACGGATACTCGACAAAATGGGCATCGCATGCGTTAACGCGCTAATTTTGACAGCACTAGTTATAACTAATAATGAAACTAAAAATCATTTTTGCTAATTGAAAAAGCTGGGGGAAAAAATCTGATAAAAAACAAACGAAAAAAAAAAAAATTGTCAATTTTGATTTATTATTGGCTTTAAAACCAGTTCACCATGGCAGCTCACCTTATGTAATGCCTCCACTACTCTCACCACATCATAGAAGATAACGATGGCCTCGCGCTCGCTCAATCGTTTCTCTTTGATGACATAATGCTGCAGGTTGATGAGGTCGGCAGTCTTGTCGCTGAAGTCGTGGGCACAGAGGCAGTCGAGCACCAGACAGATTCGTCTCTTCATCTTCCGCACTTTGTTGGCCTCCATGTCCTCGACAATCTCACAGGAGCGGTCCTGAGATGGAGAAAGAGATAATGCGTTATAAAAGTTTTGCACAGACAATAATTGCAGGGACAGCATAAAAGACTTTACCTCAGCCAACCCAGCAGTGCATTTAACAGTGTCTAACAAAGAAAATGGATACATAACCACACCATTAAGCTTTTGAATGGAGCGGAGAAGAAAATATAGTGTTTCAAGTACAAGATGACGCTAATGTACCGGTGGTACAAAAAAGGAAAGCAGCGATTCTCCTGTATGACTCGCCATGTGCAACAGCTTGAATGATGAAAGCCCTCCTTCGGTCACCTGAGACCGGGGTCAAACAAGGGGCACAAATCGATCGGCAGTGTGGTTTGTGTTTGCAATGACTGCGCCTCCGAACACAAGAGGCGATCCATAATTAACTGGCCCACTCTAGAGACAAGCTATAATAAACCAATCAATACTGCAAGCTTCAATGAATGGCCCTGACAGCACAGTACGGCTTGTTCTGCAGACAATTTCCACCGGGGAAGAAAGGAGAGGTCTATGATATAGTTAAAAAGCCGAGGCAAGAGAGGGAGGGAAAAAAAAGCATCTTAAAGAGAAAGTAAGTGGTGAGTCACTGCGAGCACTTTGTGATGAAAATGAAAACAACTGAAGGAACAAATTAAGTTGTGAGACAGAGGACATAGAGAAGGGGGAGGGAATCTTTAAGCGTCTCAAATCGACTCAATTTTGATTCAAAGAGTCACAGCCAGATTCCAAAACAAGTTTATGCTTTTCAAATTTTAAAAGACAAATCTTTGGTGAGTCAAGGCAGACTGTGTACTCTCATCCAAAAATAGAAATAGAAAAAAAAAAAGAAAGAGATAAAATAGAAGAGATGGCTTAGCTCTGAAAAAATGAAATGCACCATTAGAGAAAAACAGTTAATTTTGTGATTAATCAGCATGTTTTCTGTGAAAGAATGATACATTTTCAATAATGTGATGCATTTTGTCCTGTGTAAATGTAGAGCCGGTGGCTGACAGACATCACAATGTTTGAGCCGGCATCGTGATATTTCCCGGTGGACATCGTCTGATGCCAATTTGGTAGACATCGCCCAACCCTATCTAAATGCATGATGCTAAATTTTGCTCTCTTTTTTTTCATAACAATCATTAATTCACAATTAAATACTATTTGTGTAGCTCCAAGCAGAACCAGTGTGCATCAATGAATCACTTTTCCCCACTCCTGATGTACAAGATGCCAAACAATTCCAGCAACTGCACAAATAATGCATCTTGATAGACATTAAAACCTGTAATGACACATTCTACACATTCTTACCTGGAAGAGGCCGTGATGGTGTACCACTCCTTCTTGGTTGGAGAGCAGTGACAGTAAAGAATACTCTGTATGCAGGAGCATTTTGCCTTGCCTTTCTTCCTGTGTCTCTCCCGCCGTGTCCCCACGTTCTTCCAGGGTCAGAATCTACAACAAAGGTCAAAGGTAAGAAGACACCATGCCACTAGATCCTGTTTTAAACCTTCCTGGGGGTTTCTTATCTTCAATGTGATAGAATACTAAGCTATCAACGATCTTGAGGCAATACAGAGGGTCCATTAAAAGCTTTATCTACAGAGTGGTCAAAGATAAGTCCCAACCATGTCCTTCAACACATCTGGACAACGATCTGAGAGACACTAGACTCAGGGGCAAGGAAGAGTAGGGTCAAAAAGGTCAGACTCCAGGTTGACAAGCACCTTTCGTTCAAGCCCATAACAGGCTGGTCCATAAACAAAAAGGTTTGATGGTCATCTCTGAACCAGAGGTGGTCATGAATTGGACGGGATTGTAGAGATTTGTTGAAGCAGGTCAAAGGTTCATGCAAACAGTTGGACACACAGGGGCTTTTGTGTTCAGAAGCAGTCTCACTTCCCTGGTCAGAACATGTTTGAATCACATGGGAGGGTTTTTGTGAGGTGATACAGAATGAGACAGTTTACATCTGGTATTAAAAGCCATTTTTGTTGAGCCGATCCCCAATACATATGTAAACAGGGATGAAAATGTTTGTAGGGCTGAGAAAAAAAAAAATAAAAATTTTACCTCACTAATCAAGATATTCAGAAAGAAGTCTGATGGATTCTTCACTGAATGAACTTACTGAATCTAGAAAAGCTACTGAATAAACATTACATTTTATATATACATACATACAAGACACAGTTTAAAAATGTAGGGTCAGAATTTTGTTTCTTTTATTAAGCAAAGCGATAAATTGATCAAAAGTGGCAACAAAAATGCTGAATACCAATAAATGCCGTTTTATCTTTCTATTTATCAAAATGTCCTGAAAAGTTTATTGCCAAAAAAATATTAAGCAACTGTTTTCAACGTTGAAAAAAAAAAAAAAAAAAAAATTTCATTGAGCACCAAATCACCATATCAGAATGATTTCTGAAGGATCATGTGACACTGGAGTAAGGGCTGCTAAAAATGTTGCCATTACAGGAATAAATTAGATTCTCAAAACAAATTAAAACACAAGAGTTATTTTAAATTGTGCTTATATATTTCATAACATTACAGTTTTCACTGCATTTTAAATAAATATATGCAGCCAAGGAAAAAAAAAAATAATCTTACCGACACAAAACTTTTGAACGTGAATCAGAAAATCTGTATCGATACCCTGCACTGATGTTTTTTGACCGTATTCCTCAACCAATTTTTCCACTTAATGCAACCCGATCACAAATAGTCACAAGAGATGAATTTGGGACCAGATATAAATGGTGTACCGTCACGCCTGACCACTTGATGTTAATACCATGTAAACAAGGCCTAAAAGAGTACTTACTTTTAGCTGGTAGAAATCATCCGTCCCATCTTTTCTGGCTAGACACTGAACTATACTCTGCACGGGAGAGTTTCCCAGCCGTGGGCCTGTAGAGATGGGGAGGGATAGAGAAAAGGAGTGTGAACGGATGCAAAAGGTACAGTCAGTGTAGAGCACAGCAATTTCCTTTGAAGCCAATCATAAATACTCTTATCACAGTGCTCTGCACTACCACGTCACACTGTGACGGGTGCATTTCAAAGGCAAGACTGCAGTGTGATAGTGACATACAGGGAAAGACCTGAGGATTCAGAAGTGAAGCAGTCAATTCAAAACATTCCTGCAATTCTTTTCAAACAGAGGCCTCCGAACGGACTCTATACCCCCTCCTTCGCTTGCTTGCATAAAAACACAAAAAGACAGGGCTGGGCTAGTATTGAAGATTCACCCTTGGTGGCTTACCTAAAACAAAGGGACCAGCTCTCTTAGCATTGTTGCCAGATATCCCAGGACAAAGGAGCTTGCTGGGTCTGCCGGATGATTCTCCAGCCCCTCGTTCCGAAGCACGGCGTTTGGACATTCTGCAGATCTGAAAAAGTCAAAAACATTAAGACGGTGTCAATACAATAAAATCGATATAACAATCTTACATGCAACCGTGGCTTCTTGACTATAAACAAAACTCCAAGCGCACCCAAACAATGTAACCCTAGGACACTGATTCATTGCATTCTTGCCTTGAGGGACAATAGCCAATCCAATGAGGTCTTTAAATACAGTGCCAAAAAAGTGTGAGCTATAAAGAGGGCAAATAACAGGTGGGGGAAGGAAATCTAGCAAAAGCCATGCCCTCCCCGACACCTCAAAACGGTCAGACACCATTAACAGCTCTGCCCCTGTATGAATGATCCATCAGATCCACATGCATTTGCATGAGCAAAGATTAGCAGCAGGTGTGAACCGTTGATGTGACTTCCGTGATAGACAATAGAAGCCCATTCACAAATGGTGCCACAGACCCATTCTCAAGCTCAAATTAACTAAAATAACCCTGACTCTTGAACTCATGTTTCCCCCCTTTCACTATTTGTAATCCTTCCGTTCCTTAATCTGCATGGGTTTATCTGCAAATCTCTGTGGCGTAATCTAGATTTTACAAGATTTTCATACTGACCGGTATGTAACAGGAAACGTTTCGAAAGCATAAATGTTCAGACATCACGATGAAGTGCAATAATTATGGCCAAATATTTACGTTAAAGACTTATTGATTTTATAGGAGGCCTGCTTGTTTTGTTGGATAAAGGGTTCTTGTATAATCTGACAATTGTATCCGTGGTTCTACAGACAGATATAGTGTGATTCATACAAACCCTGAGGTTTGCACTGGTAGCAATTTGTCAGAAATATGAAATGCTGCTGTTTGACACCAATGGTAGCATGACACACGCAGCCTCCAGACATCATATCACGATGCGAACGGGGAGTGGGGGAGCGCATTTAGCATCGCGGGCAGTTCTGCGCCCCTTGAGCTCTTCAAAATCAATCTCAACTCTGTTTAAATTAAGGGACAATACAGAGACTGGGCATGAAATCCCAGTAATAAAACATCAATCGTTGTGCTCTAATAGCGAATATATGCAAAGCAGAGCTAAAAAGGCACCCGAATTTTGAATTCAGAGTTACACCAGACAGTTGTGATTCACATTTAAGCTATAAGCTTGGTTGAATTGTAATTTTGAATGAAACAGACATTCAAATGTAATTCTGCAACAGATCACACAGCTTGTCTCGAGGACGTAGGAGGGGGTACAGTTGGCTGTTATAGCAGATCATTTTACACGTTTGCAGCTTTTTGTCTTTCTGGACCCAGACTGTTGACAATGTGACAGACGGGGGTGAGAGACGCGATTTCTTTCTCATCAACCCTTTTATTATGCATTATTGGAGATTTGACATCTTAAAAACACCAAGACTGTGTCTGGCACAGCCAAGACTGAAAATCTGACCTGCAACCTGAAAGAAAAAGAATTAATCTATGGGTTGGTATTAAACCATCTGCAATCATTTTAGGCCATGCCAAACATTAATGCGCTGCCACTAAGATGCACATATGCATACAAAGACACAATATTGAATCCATGTCAACACTAGTAAATGAAATTCTCAGGAAGTATGTCTTTTACTCACCCTCATGTTGTTTCAAACCTGGATGACGATCTTCTGTGGAACAAAAAAAGGAGACACTAGACAATCTCAGCCAGTATTCACTTTCATTGAATGGAAAAAAAACGTAATGAAAATGAATGGTGACCGAGTGTGTCAGTGCCTAATATTCAGCTTTACATCTCCTTTTGTGTTCCACTGAAGAAGAAAAAAAAAACATGTCTGGAACAACATGACTGTGAGTAAACAATGAAAGAATCTTCTTTTTAGATGAACTATGCCTTTTAACGACAACATGCTGATGATGATGAAACCATGCTATATGAAAGATTACTCATACTGCATTGCAATGAATGGATAGAGTGTGGTCATCTTATGGCATTATGCACACATCACAGTCATTGGAGAAGTGAAATATCATCCCTGCATGATTTAAACGCTCTGATCCACAGTGTAGCAGAACATTTTAATATTTTATTAGATCTAAATATACTAGCTGTCACTGCATACAAACTTGAGAACCTGGCAGCCTTCGAGCCACCGGCAGGCAGTTTGACGCAACCCGTATCAGATGCGCGTTTTGCACACGTTTTGTTTGATATTTGGATGTCTAAGATTTGTGGTGTGTAAAAACAAGTGACTAATGTTTCCATTTATAGTTAGACAACAGCAGAGGGAATAGAGACTGGAGCACTGCAGTGTGATCACAACAGAGTACACGGCGTACACCGACGAACGCTGTCAACCAGCTACAAGAAAAATAATAACAATAATCACTAGTATAAATGGCTTAAATAAGTGTGTGTATAAGGAAACAAAGCTCGTGCACTTATTAAAAGAACGAGCCTATTTGACTCGTCTTAGCATTTGCAAGCGAAACTTAAATAGAAAGCTTATTTTCTATTTGCATTCTTGCTTGTATAGTCTATACCTCAAAATATTTAAACCGACGACAATTTAACCGTTGCAAAAGCATGTTAGTCTGAATTTCAAGACAGAAATAAACACCACAAAGCCAGTGAGTTCACCGTGTCCCTTTAACAGCCTGTGAAAATCTCCTCAGCCGACCGAAGGGCCATTTAACAACTTACCAAAACCGCCGAGGGAATCCTCTGTCGTAGACTAATTCTCACTCATTTCTGGCCGGTTAAACGTTCAGCAGGGACGCACCGACATTTACACTCCACCACGAAGCGGTTTGTTTCAAGCGAACTGGAGAAATTTCACGATTACCGACAGAGGTTTTGAGGGAAAAGCCTTCTTAGGACAACTGATCACATCTTTCCATAGCAGCACCACCTGACAACGGAAATGACGCACATGCTGTGAGTGACAGAGCGTCGCGGCCAATAGAAAATGTTCTTTGGAGTTCCCGCCCCCTTACGTGCGTTCTTGAGATTGGCATTCTTCGCTTGGTGTGGAATGAAAAACGTACACACTATGTAAATGAGCAGTAGAGTACTACTGCATAACTCCAGTCAAGTTTTGATAAATGTGCGGTTTTGTGGAATAAAATAATAATTTGATGTATTACGATGGAAATCCGTCGCCATATACAAGGAATGAATTAGGCATAATTAAAATTCACTCATTACTAACGAAATAGACACTCATTCTTGCACAAAACAAGTTACAAAACTGACAATGTTTATGCATGTAAGAAATTATTTTGGATTAATATGAACATAATCAGAGTTTTTACAGAACGTGCGAACTCTTCCATTCCTCACGTTTGTTTTTATTTGTATTCACTTATATTTACAAAAATTAAACATCATTATCAGACATAGCAGGGATGCTTCTATAAAATATTAATGTGTAGGCCTATTAATATCTAAATTGAGTTATATGAACTGCAGACAGGTGGATATAAAGGTTATGAGTCATACCATTATTGTGCTGAAATAAATAATATTCAATTCACATTTATTTGTATAGCACTTTTCACAATACATATAGTTTCAAAGCAACTTTACAGAGAATGCATGTCAACATTACAATTTAGAGAATATCAATATCAAATGGAGAATATCAATAAAATATAATGTTGCATTTGTGTTGAGAACATTCTTATATGTCTGATCAATTTTAAAGTGGAAATGTCACTTTAAGAAACTGCAGATAAAGCTGATGTATGTCAAGAATCAGTGCCAGGTGAAATAAACATGGCACATGGATTACACCAAGACTAAAGGGTAAATTAATAGATAAATAATGATGTACTACCTCTGTTCACGTGAGCACAGCAAACCTCTGGGGGTTTCTTGCATGCACAAGACCCTCGAGATCGTATCCAATTTTAGATCCCCCAAAACTAACCAGCTTCACCCACAACAGCAAGTTTCAATTTAGTGGGCTGGTGCAGGACTGCATGTCAAACAGAGAGTGTTTTTAAAGGGCAGTAACTGATTTAAGGCTGTGCTGTCTTCCTGTCTTGACTCAGCATGGCCTTTGCCTTAAACCACATGAAACACTTTTATAAGCCTGTGGCTAAACATTGGCCAACCCACGGTGTGTGGGGTGGAAACTGTGAATCATGCTTTACTAGTGCCCATGCCTGATAAAGAAACAGTGGTATTGAAAAAGATTGCAAGGACAATTTCACAAGGACATGAACCTTACTATAATGTCTGGACTTAGCGTGATTACCTCTAGTTCTTTACTTTCCTTCAAATAACCCATCTCTTGTTATACTGGAATAACAATTCATTTAAAATGTTAAGAATAAGATTATTTGTGTCATTATTAAAATATTACTATGTAAAATAACAAATTCTCAGACAAATGTTAATGGTGCTTTATGTGTGTGTGCATGTGCGTGTGCAATTTTATAACATGGAGGGTTTATGAATATGAATATTCTATCGGTTTCCCAAAATATGATTCATATGTATTTTATTTTCACAATATTTCCAAGAAATTTTGAGTCAGTCGCTTTTATATCTCAGAAGTTAGTGTACTGAGATCTGCGACTTCTCCAAATTATTCCTTTAAATGATTCTTATTTGTTAAATGATTCTTTCAAACGATTCATATTTGAAAAATTCATGTTGTTTGACTAGAATGCACCCATGTCAATACATATGAAAGCCATTGTTTTTTTTTTTATTAATTAAATACAGATTCACTTAATTTGTTTTACCACTTTATTATTATTATTTTGCAATTATATGTGGTGGAAAGATTTAAAGGGATAGTTTTCACAAAAATTCTGTCATCATTTACTCATCCTCATGTTGTTCCTTGAGTTTCTTTTATCTGTTGAACACAAAAGAAGTTATTTTAAAGAATGTTCGTAACCAGACAGTTGACGGAATCCTACTATGGAGGTCAATCAACTGCTTGATTACCAACATTCTTTACAATATCTTCTTTTGTGTTCAACAGAAGAAAGAAACTCATACAGGTTTGGAACAACTTGAGGGTTAGTGATGACAAAATGTTCATTTTTGAGTTAACTTTCCCTTTAAATTAATAAATGTTGTTGTTATTAATATAATGCTGTAATCATGCAGTGTCCCACAAATACTGCAGTGCAGAGTCACACCATGTCAAAATATTTTGCGCTGTGGGAGTTAAAAAAGCACAGGTAATGAAAATCAGACGCTCTTTCCCATGGAGGAACAAATGTGACAGCCATTCATTCATAACTGTGTGGGTGAAAGAGACGTCTCCCACGACTATTCAAATGAACACAGGGGTTTTCAGTATTGCTGGTCTGGAAAAGTCATAACAGATCAAGTGCTTAAACAGCATGTGCCAGAGAGACTTGGAGAGTTAGGGGGAAAATTAAACAACAGGAGCTTCTTTTCATAAAATTTGACATTCTCTTCGCATAAAACCACTTATTACAAAGTTCTGTGCTGGTTGTCCAAAATGTTTAAAACTGTGGTGTCATAAACTGCACAAGCTAACATTGAAGTGACAACTCTAGATATTAATGTGAAAAGCATTATATTTGTGATAACTATACCGATCTGTTTCTGTTTACAATGCTGTCAACAATGCTGCATTATTCTATCGCGCCATCTAGTGTTCACAAAGAAGCCCTAACGTTCTCGACTTTGTGTGACATTAGCCTTTAATTCATGATCGCACTTTCAATTTTTTTTTCTTTTTATGTTCACCTCACAAGAAAATAGTATTTATGCTTTGTTGAAATTAATATGTTGTGTAAAAATATCAACCAATATATAAAATAGAATCCTTTGGTATGTTGACCAGTAATTAATTTGCAAAAAGATCTATTTTATTTCACATTCAAATCTATTTCAATATAATGAAACAGTAAACAGACAAAAATGAACATTCATATACAGTACATTAACTTCAATAAATAAGCTCTATTATGCTTATGAAAAATAGAAACTATTTCATCCACCATACATATTGCATTGCTTTCTTTCAATGGAAGGTGGTTTCACATATACATTGTCATGTAACATAATGCAACAGTTGCACACTCTAAGACATTTTATTTGAATTTCTTGACATTGAAATACCTGACTTTGTTGCACTCTCTTTGAATAAAGGCAAAAACAAACAAACACCAATTGTCCTGGGGCTTCCTGTAAACCAGTTTTGGGATCTGTGCTAAACATTTACCTCAAGTGCACTTCGGTTTCCTCCAGTACCCTGTTAAGAGCAGCGCTTGCTAAGTGGATACATATCCCGCACCTCTCGGTTGCACATCAAATGGATTTAAATTTTGTCCTTTTATTGTCCTTTTAGACAACTAAGACAAGGAGTTTCATTCAGTCCACTGATCTAAATGTCACAGAAGTGTCTGTGGCATCAAAGCCCACATTGCCGGCAGACGCTACAGTGAAGACTGATATCAAACCATTTGCTGAAATATGTGATGACATGGACTTTGCCGCCTCAGTAGGTCCAAACTATCTTCACAGAATGAATATGGAAAAACGAATATGGTCCCACAGCAAGACGCATAATACATTTCTACACCTGCTATTTGCATTTCTCGCATTCAGTGGGTGCAGGAGACAAAAATTGCATGAAATTCTCAAAGAAAGAATTTCTTGTTGAGCTTAGCTGATGTTCTGAATATATATGGTTGTCACTGCAGCTCCAGACAAAAGGCCTCTTTGCCGAGTAAGACATTGTAGCACTTTATCCTGCTTAACAGCTCAATCACTCTCCTCAGTCAAAGGGAACACCAAGTTTAAGTCACAGTCCATCCATCATGGCCAGGAGGTCATCACCCTTGCTGCTGGAACTGGGGGAAGGTTCTCCCATCTCTCCAAACTCTCCCATGATCTTAGCCAGCTCAGCATTGGTCTGTTTGTCCTGAAACGAACCAGCCAGAGGTGTATTGTTACTCCCATGGTCCTCTTTGGCAGTTTAAAGTTAACTTAAGACTCAAAATCTTTAGCCTGCCAAAATCCAATTAGACTAGCTGAGAGCTTTGTCTCAGTGTGGGTGGATCACTGGTAATCAGGCATTACAATGTTTTCTGAGGCCAAGGATCAAATAGTATTGTGCTGAAACAGTGTATTACTTTACAAGCGTACAAACATTAAGCATTACCTTTGTTGCCTGGATATTAAGAACTTCATAAGAAAGCTCATCCGGTCTTGATATCAAAGCTTCCCTGTGGGGATAAGCTGTATTTCAATTTATGTATGAAATCTCATGCAAAAAACGAACAACATCTATTTCATTGACATGCCAAGCTGCACTTTCATGTTTGAAATCACGAAACCTGTCAAGAACATGGCAGGGTCACATTTTACCCCACAATATAAAGTCATCAATTATATTTTTATATCCCTTTTTATATACATGAGCACATATATATACACAGTATATATATGTTAAAGGTTTGGGGTCAGTAAGATCTCATGCTCACCAAGGCTACATTTATTTGATCAAAAACAGTAATTATTAATAAACTGTATTATTTTTACAATTTAAAATTACTTTTTTCCATTTTAATATATTTTAAAAGGTTTTTTATCAAAATGTAATGTCAAAGCTGAATTGTCAGCATCATTACTTCAGTCTTCAGTGTCACATGATCCATCAGAAATCGTTCTAATATGCTGATTTGGTGCTCAAGAAACATTTCTTATCATCAGTGTTAAAAACAGTTGTGCTGCTTAATATTTTTATGGAAACCATGATATATATTTTTTCAAGAGTATTTGATGAATAGAAAGTTCAAAAGAACAGCATTTACTTGAAATAGAAATCTTTTGCAAAATTATAAATGTCTTTACTGTCACTTTTGACTAATTTATTTGTCCTTGCTGAATTAAAAGTACACATTTCTTTAATAAAACATGTACTGACCCCAAACAATATATTGCAAAAAAGTGAGTCTAATAAGAATCATTATTGAGAAGAATAATAACTAAAAGCGAGTAAAATATCATGACATATTACATTAAAGGCGCTATTTTGTTTTTGGGGAGAAATGCAGCTTTAAATCTATTAGTGACAGTCTAGTCAAATTCAATTTAGACTATAACTCAAATAAAAACTCACTCTTCCTCCTCGTCAGTGGCGAAGAGGTTGACACGGAAGCCGGAGTCAGTGCCGGCTGGTTTCTGCACCTCCAGACCTCCCATTAGTCTAGCAAGCAGGTTTAACTCTTCTTTTGCCAAAGGATTCGGAGTTGTGTTGACCTTCAGGATTGTATGAATTTAGTCAAATATGCATGCTAATTACATAACACAATTTTTGTCCATTAGTTTTCATGATGCATTTAATGAACCAACATTCTAAAACATTTTAAATAAGATTTGAATATATGAAGAGGATGCAAATTACCCTTATTTTAAGGGCCCCTATTATGCTTTTTCATTACCTTTTTTCATTCATTTGATGTGAAATATAGCATTTTGTGAATGTAAAAGGTCTGCAAGGTTTCAAAGATCAAAGAGCACAATAAATGAAGTTACTGTCTCCCAAAATAAACCGATTTGGAAATGCCTGAAACTAAAATATTAGTAATTCCCATCTTAATACCTGCACGAACCTACGTATGTTTGCAACAAATTTGCATAATGTTTACCTGGTCTTCATTGGCTGCCAGTGAACAAAATCTACTTTGACCCACCCTCAAATGCTGTAGTTGTAGCTGAGGCTTGGAAGAGTTTGGTATGTGTTGCTGACAAGTCGAGAAGATGCCGTTTTCTGATATGGTAAAACCTACGCCATCCCTACTTTTTGTATCACTGTGTATACAAGCACTGAGGAAGCCTCCTAGCTGAAATTCAGATATGGTAATGACTGTTTAATTTCCAATATGCGCTTTAAGCGGTAGACCAATCACAACAGACTGGGCCATCTGACCAATAAGAGCAGAGTAGGCTCACAGAAAGGCGGGATTTAGAGAGAGAGAATCCTTTATTGAACCGTTTCAGGCACTGTGAGAAAAGAGGCAATGATGCAATGTATATTATGAGAAGTGTTTTTTGCCCTTGGATGCATGTAAACCTATTGCAGGAGACCTCTAAAACAAAATCAAGAACCTTTAAGGGGGGGGGGGGGTATCACACAGTTTCTGCAATCTCATGTTAATCTTGAGTACATATAGAATAGTATATCTCCGAAAAGTCTTTAGTTTTATAAATATTTATAAAAGATAGATGCGCTGTACCAAGTCTTTTCGAAAAAAACAGAGCTCCCAGAGGCGTGTCTGCCATTAGTGCCATAGGCGGAGCTAAAGAGTCACGAGCGTGCGCAGCTTTTGCGTAGAAGCTGTGACATCAAAATAAAAATGGAACAAAAATGTTCGTGTTGTTGACATTATATGCACTTGCACGCCAATTGCCAAAGAAACAGAGACATCTGATGCAGCTTTACTCACCACACGCGATCTACAAATCCAATGACGAACTGGGACTTGTTTACAAAGCATTCATCACTGAAATCCCGGGAAACAAACATACATACGCGCACAACTCCGTTGCTGCCCCGGAAAAACACACTTCATCCACTGTTCCCTTAACGCTGGGGTCTTTGCGAAGCTGAAAAAGGTAATCATTCCCTCACAAACAAAAACACACTCCTATGTTGACAGGAGCTGCTTCTCATTTTGGAGGCTACGTCCTCCGGAGGTCGCATTTGAAGCCTACATACGTGATCAAAAATGTCATATTTAAGAACGTAACCATAATAAAATTGACTGATATTCATTGTGAGGTGTAAAATACTGTAATTTTTTTCTTACTTTTGCAATCTAACGATTATTTTTCTTAAATGACTCGATGATGTATGCAGCCTTCAAAGGGTGCAGCCCCCTGAATTGGGACACAGCCATTGTTGAAAAATCTCTCGGCTTCTGTATCCCGAATGAAACGCGTTGATGGGCGGAATTCCTTGTATAGGCACTTCTCCCTTTATGACGTCATACAGGCCATACTCGAAAAAAAAAAATCCTGAAATCCATGCCACAACCAGAAGTAGTATATTTGGCACAGAAATACTCTGTCATACGCCCAACTCGTGTTTTGAAAATTTGGCCATGTTTAACATGAGAATGCAACTCTTTAACAGTGTAAATAAGTCAGAATACATGAAATAGCATTACACCCCCTCTTTAAAATAGCATAATAGGGGCACTTTAAAAAGGATATTTAAACAACAACAAAAAAAGTATAATTAATTTATAATCTTACCTTGGTGTGCTGTGAGGAGTTTTTGGAGGTTCCAGACATGTGTGTCTCAACAGGGCGGCTCACACTGTACCTGAAAGAACAAACAGATAATGCTCCAGTGAAAGGCTACCTGTCTCAGGTTTACAGCTAAATTATTCACAAATCAATTAGAGATGACACTTTGCTACAGATAAAACAGATAAAACGTGATGAATTACACCCCTGTATCTGAAGATCCACAGGAGATGTAAGTCATATGATTCCACTAATGAATATTAGTGGGAATGAGTATTATTAGAGAGTGGTTGATGCTCACATGTTTGTGCCCAGTTTGATGACTCGATCACCATACATTTCAAAAGATCCCTCACGGAGAGCGGTGTTGTAGTTGCCACCATCGCGGAACTGCATCCTTCTCACCTCCTCACCACTACAGCTAAACATCCTGGGAATTAAACACAGAGATGAAAAAATAATTGATAAATAATGAATACATTTAAAATCATTTTAAACAGCATTTCTTATTAGAAATGATCTAATATTTTTAGAAAACTTTAATAATTATTTTATACATGCCGAGACGTAATGCAATATAAAAAAAAAAAAAAAAAAAAACTTTAAAAGTCAATTTCTCTCATAACAGATGTACAAATGGTGCTCAAAAGAAATGGTGATCATTTTCAATAACTGGTCATATTATACATATTATAAATTCATAAAGCTAAATTTTGATGTTGATAAAAAAATAGTTCATTAACATCATGTTATATGTCAGCTATTCCTAAGCACTATTAGAATAAGTGCTTTCAGTCACAGTCTAAACACAGACCCTGCTATACTTAGAAAAGCTCTCTTATATGCCCAAGTCTCTTGTTAATGCAATTATCTATAAACCCTCACTGTCAGACTCTGTCTGGTGATTTCAGAGCAAACATATGCACAACTTCAGCATTAAATTCAGAGGCTATTTATTTATAATGTTCAAATCAAATCAAATCCTGCCATTCTCAGCCTTTTAAAGGTGCCGTAGAACGTCTTTTTTTAAAAGATGTAATATAAGTCTAAGGTGTCCCCTGAATGTGTCTGTGAAGTTTCAGCTCAAAATACCCCATAGATTTTTTTTTATTAATTTTTTTAACTGCCTTTTTTGGGGCATCATTAACTATGCACCGATTCAGGCTGCGCGGCCCCTTTAAATCTCTCGCTCCCTGCCCTCCCGAGCTCTCGACTATGCAGTTATACAGTGCATAAACAAAGTTCACACAGATAATATAACCCTCTAATGGATCTTTACAAGATGTTCGTCATTCATGCTGCATGCATGCAGCGATTCCTGTGAGTATAGTATTTATTTGGATATTTACATTTGATTCTGAATGAGTTTGAGGCTATGCTCTGTGGCTAACGGCTAATGCTACACTGTTGGAGAGATTTACGAAGAATGAAGTTGTGTTTATGAATTATACAGACTGCAAGTGTTTAAAAATGAAAATAGCGATGGCTCTTGTGTCCGCGAATACAGTAATAAATTATGGTAACTTCAACCACATTTAACAGTACATTAGCAACATGCTAACGAAACATTTAGAAAGACAATTTACAAATATCACTAAAAATATAATGTAATCATGGATCATGTCAGTTATTATCGCTCCATATGCCATTTTTCACTATTGTCCTTGCTTGCTTACCTAGTCTAATGATTCAGCTGTGCACAGATCAAGACGTTAATACTGGCTGCCCTTGTGTAATGCCTTGAACATGAGCTGGCATATGCAAATATTGGGGTCATATATATTAACGATCCCGACTGTTACGTAACAGTCGGTGTTATGTTGAGATTCGCCTGTTTTCCGAAGGACTTTTAAACAAATGAGATTTATATAAGAAGGAGGAAGCAATGGAGTTTGTAACTCAACGTATGTCTTTTCCTTGTACTGAACTCTTGTTATTTAACTATGCCAAGGTAAATTCAATTTTTGATTCTAGGGCACCTTTAAATGCTTTGGTCACATCAATACTGGAAAATGTGTGTTTTTTGTTAAAGGGATAGTTCACCCAAAAATGAGAATTTGATGTTTATCTGCTTACCCCCAGGGCATCCAAGATGTAGATGACTTTTTTTCTTCAGTCGAACGCAAATTATGATTTTTAACTGCAACCGCTGCCGTCTGTCAGTCAAATAATAGCAGTGATTGGGAACTTGAACAATAAGAGTCGAAAAAACTTCCATAGACAAATCCAAATTAAACCCTGCGGCTCGTGACGACACATTAATGTCCTAAGACACGAAACGATCGGTTTGTGTGAGAAACCGAACAGTATTTATATCATTTTTTACCTCTAATACACCACTATGTCCAACTTCGTTCAGCTTCCGGCTAGTAAGGTCTGACAACGGAAGTGATGTCTCGCGCTCATTGAAGTATATGGGCGAGACATCACTTCCGTCACCAGAACGCGTTTTTTGACCTCACTAACAGGAAGCTGAACGAAGTTGGACATAGTGGTGTATTAGAGGTAAAAATTATATAAATAATGTTCGGTTTCTTGCACAAACCGATCGTTTCGTGTCTTAGGACATCAATGTGCCGTCACGAGCTGCAGGGTTTAATTTGGATTTGTCTAAGCAAGTTTTATTTACTGTTATAGTTGAAGTTCCCATCTACTGCTATTATTTGACTGACAGACGGCAGCGGTTGCAGTTAAAATCATAATTTGCGTTCGACTGAAGAAAAAAAGTCACCTACATCTTGGATGCACTGGGGGTAAGCAGATAAACATCAAATTTTCATTTTTGGGTGAACTATCCCTTTAACCCTATCCAGCTAACCTCATGAGTCCTGGGGTGTGCGTCCCATACGGAACAGGGCCTGACGTGGGGAGGACGAATCGTCCGTTGGAGTTCTGTACTTTGTCTTTCAGGAAAATTGATACCTAAAAAACAAGATTCATATCATGTTTAAATATATTTTGGCTTCGTCAAAATGATTATTTTCTGCACCTTCATAAACATGACCAATATTATTGTATTTATATGAATTCTGTATTCATTTACATAAATCAAAATAGAGAAAAGACTTACTCTTATATGCATATCTTGAAAGAAGATGAGGAGTGTTTGTCTAATTAGTTGAAACTCTCCACCAGATAAAGGGGTATATATCTAAGAGGTACAAGCAAAAGAATGACAAAGAAGACAATGAACAGAAAGAAGACAATGACAGCAAAATAATTGCACAATCATTATAATAATAATAATATTATATATTATCATTATTATTATATACCAAACAATGGAAAAAATATATTATTATAATACTGAATAATAACATTGACATATTACATTACACATTAACATAAAATATTAAATAATATGAATATTAAATTAATATTAAATTAACAGTTATTAACAATGAAACAATTATTTATTACATTTAATAATTAAAAAAAAAATGTAATTCTGAGCAGTACTGCTTTACACAGAGATTGAATAGACTGTATTACCTCTATGAGTTGTTTGTTTGTTTCATCCACTTGGCTGAGGATGCTGGGAGTGTCTTTCACAAAGTCCCTGATGGCATCCATATGATTGAAGGACACAAGGAGGATGTCTTTAGGACGAGGACACAGAAGGACTTGATACTTGAATGCCATCGTCATCAAGTCATAGAGCTGTGAATCATGGGAAAAGCAAAATAAAGCAGCCATTACATATATCATCATATTACACACCAGAGGGAGCCATTTATCATTATTACGCTTATTAATATATACTGATATATCTATACATAAAAGAGAATATTATTAAATACAAAAGAGAATTTCAAAGTAAAGATCAACATAAAATATTACAGGTGAAAAGAACTAAAAAAACTCATAAGAACTGATTTGTTTACTAAGAATGCAGAGAGTTTTGTAGAAAGTTCTCACTAGGAAAATATTTAAGAACTGCACCAATAAAAATAAAGCAAACCGTATGTTCTCAGAATTCAAGAACATGACAACGCATCCTTGACTTGAGTTGAGTTTTCACCTTGTCCATACTAGCTTGGTTGAGTCTCATGATGGAGGCGTGAGCCAGTCGGTCAAACACCGTCCTGAGGGCCTTCTTGGAGTACAGCTCTTGTGGCTTGAACAACTCCTCCAGGAACTTCTTATTGAACATGGTGGTAATGATATCATTCATAACTACCACAACACAAACACAAAGACAGTGATGCAATGAGTCAAAAACAATTCTGTGCAAAAATGAAGCTGAAAACAAAGCCAACACAATGCAGTCTGTACTGTAGAAAGCTGTTTTGCCAAGAAAGATACATAAAAAAAATAATAGGCTATAAATCAAAATCGGCAGATGTTTTCACAGAGAAGCGAGCTGAAAATTGTCATCACATGTTGAATGAGGAAAACACAAATGCTAGGAACATATACTGCCACATGGAGGATTTCATTTATATCTCAGTTCTAAAAATAACTATATTTGCTTCCTGAATCTTTGGGGTGTATTTGGTGTATTTCTCACGCGAAAACATTCAAAATGTGAAATTACAATTAAAGTAGCACAAAACCCCCATCTCCCTCTACACAGCAAGTGCCTATGTGAGCTGGCATGTGCACACGCACACTACTTTGCTCTATGGCCAGTGGCAAAGCAAGCAGAATGTTAACAATACCTCTTTTTCTGTCCTCCTCTAGCCAATCTGCTACAGTGGCTACAAAGATTGCAAATCGAAAAGGACATATTTAAAATGATCCTTTAAGGAAGTCAACTAAATAGCAGGTTTGGCATCAGCTACATGTATATATATATATATATATATATATATATATATATATATATATATATATATATATATATATATATACACATCACATCTACAAGCTACAAGAAACTCTGTGGCCCACTTTGATACCAAAGGCCAGTGTCGGCACAATTACAATGTTGATGAACCCTGACACAATGTGAAACCCTGACACAGGAACGTACATTAGACAGGAAACCATGATACTGGCAAGCTCTTGAGCAAATGTAATTAAGCCACAGCGTTGCATGCAACAGAAGTAATGTGAAAAAATGCATAGTCCAATTGACATCTCATTTTTTTATAAGCTTGAAACATACAAACTTCATCACCTCCATTATCAAAACTTCTTATGAACATTTTTGATTTATAGATATTAATATATAGTGAACAGCAAAAAAAATATGGACAGTATATTATATTTTGATTAACATTATTTCATTAATTTAATACACAATATTATTTTTTTGTAAAATGTTTTGTGAGAAAAGTGTTATATTTGTTTTCTATTGCAAAGACGATCACATTTTTGGGGGAGGGGGGGGCATTGCATTTTTCCATGGACAATTTTTGACATCTTTTGCATTATTAAAATGTTTTTTTTCTCATTTAAAGGCACAATATGTAAATTTTCGCAGTTAGCGTTTGCCTATTCAAAACAAAGGCGTAGCTTGATGACGCCGAGATTGAGCACAGAATCATGGGAGATGTCGTCTTCACCTCACAGCCAGGGGAAAAGAATCTGACCGGCAGAAAACATGTTCATGTATGAGATCATTAACGTTACTGTAGTATGAAGCAGAACAGGTCCGAGTGCTTTGGGAGCTGAACGAGGCTGCTGGATCGATTGCTAACCCCTTATTTACACTGCACGCATTTGCGGCGCATTACGGCTCCGACACGGCCACTCTAGTCAATGCTTGTGTTTACACCAGCCGCGCCGCAGCATGTTTCAGAAGCAGCTCGCCCTGTGTAGACTCCTGCTCATATTTCACATCACTAGGAGGCCAGAAATTGACGAAAAGAGATTCGAAGTTGAAAAACTTGAAAAACTTTTATACTTATTAACTATGCATGTAGGCTACAGCAAAATAAAGTATGGCATACTGTAGCAATAAACACAATCAAACTGGACAAAATATAACCATTTAGCCATAAAAACACACACAAAAAATCAAGTAAAAACAACGTCAGACAAGCAAATCTTTTGGTCTCGCGAATCCAACCGCTTCGCTTCTGAAATGCTCCTGGTGTGAGTTGACACCGCGTAGAGGATGGAACAAAACCGTAATGCGCTGCAGACGAGTGCAGTATAAATAAGGGGTAAAGAGAGAAGAGCGCGACACACGGCTCGAGAGCAGCGGGACTTTTTTATGCCACAGTCCACTTCTTCCGGTCAAGCGTATGTGGGGTAATGAAGTGCTTTTATCATATAAGATACATTTGTGTTGAAAATGTGTTATAACGTTACTCTGTTTGTTCGCTCGGCGACTGCTGTGAGACACTTGTTACACAATGCAGTAAGCTAGATCAATATTAGAATATCATATTAATATAATCAAGAAAATGAGATTCAGACAATAAGACTAAACGTGTTGAGCTATATAACAATTAGTTTTCTGTCTATAAATGTATCCAAACAGTTCTTCCCTTGTCTAATAAAAGATAGCATATAATATATTAAAGCATCTTTGGTGTTTCAATGGTTTCTACAAAATAAAACCGGAAATCGAGGGTAACGCAGGTATGATGTCATTGATAGGCGACGCACAGACACGGTCCGTGTCCTGGTTAAAATTGCTTATTTCTCTAGATTTAAACATTCTTGGAAACATCTGGGATAATGTAAGTACACAAACCAACAAAATATATAACACTGTTCTAGTGGGTTTTGGATATTTTAATCCAAAAATCTTACATATTGTGCCTTTAAATAATATCGTCTACAAGGGGTGGCATAACAATGCAAAAATGACATGTTTCCTGCATGTAACTGACCAGGGATCACTGTATTCAAATACACGGGCTAACTGGCTAAGTATGTGCAGCAATAGCAGAAGATCCAACAGCTCCTTTCCTTTAGAAAGATCACACACAATGATCATAAGTACAACGTTTATATCATAATCTGGGTCTCCAGAAAAGACTTGCTTTATCAACTTCCTGGCATATTAGCTGCCATCTAACGTTACCTTTCTTCGCTTTATCTGCTGGGATATTTTGAGCCCGCAGGCGCTGATCCAGGATGTACAGCATTTCTCCACCCAGATTAATGAAGAGAAGAGGCAGCGTTCGCGTCGACATCTCCTCTGGAGATGGATCAAGAGCAGCTAGTATCGGTAAGCAATCACTGGTTGTCAATAAAAAGCCGCGATCTGCGTTCTGTGTGTCTATATCTGGAGATCCTGGAGAATAAAATAAGCGTCTGTAAGCCCTCTATCGGTTGCCAGGTCACCGCCAACAACTGCCAATCAGATGCGCTCGTACTGCTTTGCGATGATGACGCAATACGTCTCGACATGAAAAGCAGGTAATACAATAAACATTTTTGTACATTTATCTCATTTATGTATTGACGTGAAGGTAGATATATGATTTGTATGGTTGTTTGCTAAGCAAAAAAAGTATTAGAATCATCAAATTCGAAAATAAATAAACGTGAAAAGATGGTGTTTTTTTATTTTATTTCATATAATAGACGATTACACTGTATTGTGTTTGAGGTGAATATTAAATATGACAAACAGCTCCTGTACAGTACAGTAACATATTAATGCTGCAGTTTGGCACATTTTGAGCATTACAGCAAAATTGTCAGCACATACAATGTAATAATGAATATTGCAAGTATTACAGTCTTAAATTCACACAAATTCAAGACTTAACTGCAGTAATATAACACACTTTATTTAACAAGTAAACAGTATTGGTCATCTCTTTTTATTTCCAAAGAATGTATGTTTATGGATTCTATTATGGTTTTAATTCTCCTGCCATACTTAGGCGATTTGGACTTAAGGTATGATTATTGATTAATGAATGAATTAATGTTGATTTTGTTGAATTTGAATGCTTTCAAAAATATAAAAGAATTTTAAAACTGAAATAGTAAAGAGGTCTAGGTCTCTCCATTCCTGATACGGATTTCTCTGGCCATTCGACATGTTTCAAATAGTCCACAGCAACAGGCCATCAAAGCATCATTGTAAATTGTGCCCTGCAGGGAAAAATAAAGAATGGCATTGTGAAATACGTACAAGTGGAGACAGCAATAAATGCATGGATAAGAATTCTTAAAATACAATATGGAAAATCTGATCCTCAGTTTTTAGTAGGCCTATACCTGTATTCCATAGGTCAGTCGCATATGTGTCCTCAATGCAGCCTTTCCTCCAGGTACACATGCAAGACATACATTCTCACCATACTTGTTTGCTGTGTAACAGCTGAGAGCTATTGGACAGATACAGCCAAGAGCACCTAGACAGTGGAGAAAAAGCAGACAAGACCATGCATTTTATGTTAACAATGTGACACTGATAAAAGCAGTAAAGTGACTAAACCGGTGTTCTCATTGTCTAAATATTAAACCACAGCTAAAATATACCAATAAAATCATTTTGAAGTTCGGGTTGCATGTAATTTGGATGGTTTGCTGACTGATCTCAGAACTTACAGACAAGTAGGTCACTGCAGCAAGAACAAAGACCAGTGCTCCATTCTCCAGTCTGCACATTTGTACCGTAAGAGCCGGCACCAGGCTGAGTGATGACTGGGTTTGACATGTCAATCAAAACGATGAGCAGTCCAGCAAGGAAGCCGAGAAAATGGTTCGAGATGTTTTCTTCCTGGGTGATTTGTAAAAAGAATGACAAATTTATATCTATCAACTGACCACAAAACCAGTCATAAGGGTCAATTGAGATTTATATATCCTCTGAAAGCTGAATAAATAATCTTTCTATTGATGATAATAAAAAATAAAAAAATGTATTATATATATATATATATATATATATATATATATATATATATATATATATATATATATATATATATAGAAAATCGCCTTTAAAGTCGTCCAAATGAAGTCCTTAGCAATGCATATCCACTCACAAATATCATAAATATATATATATATATTTATGATAGGAAATTTACAAAATATCTTGTTGGAACATGATCTTTACTTAATATCCGAATGATTTTTGGCATAAAAGAAAAATTGTCATTTTAATGGTAACACTTTACAATAAGATACATTAGTTACATTAGTTAACACAAACTAATAATGAACTGCACTTTTACAGCATTTATTAATCCTAAATGTTAATTTCAACATTTACTAATACCTTATTAAAATCTTGTTAACATTAGTTAATGCACTGAACTAACATGAACAAACAATTGTTACGAGTCCTGGGTGTGGAACACGTAAACAGATTACAAAAAACAACTGAATTATCAGGAGAAGTAAACACAAGAAAAGATCAGTGGCTTTTCTCAAATGCAGCTTATAGTGTCTCTTTATTGACATCATATCATCTTGACTTTATACTTATCAATATCACAAAATACACATTATTAAAACATCAGTAGTCTTTACTTTTATATTAGTATCTTTTAAAATGAAACTGTTTTACTGTACAAAATGATCACTATCACTCTCATAACACATACATACACACTACTTTAAAGGTGCTACAGAGGATGTTTTCGATGACTGAGAAACCAAAGACTGTTAGTGAGTTTTTGAAATGAGCGCATGCATAAGAACAACCCCCCTCCTTCACACAAGTACAGGGGCATGTTCAAGCTCAAACCAGCATGCAACGTTTTCCTACGTTTTTCGGGTTGAACAACATGTTTCCTGGAAACGGTGTGCAACGGGTTTGAGATACGTTTTCTCTTGTTTGGTGGGTGTGTCAGAAATGTCAGTCCAATCAGCGGCAAGATATGTATATGTATATAAACCACGCGGTATTAAAAAGACAGTTTGCACAATGGGTATAAATGTAACATAAAAATACTATAGGCCTACTTATATATTTTGCTATTGTATTGTGAAGTGACACTTTAATAAACTTTTATATAATCAGAGGAGTATAGAATGGTAAATATTATAATATCATATAGCACAACAACAGTGATCAGCAATAATGATAAGCCTAATAGCTACTCACAATAAAAATAATATAGATCATACCACATTCTCGAAGGTAAGAAGTGGATTATCCTTCACCTGAAATGTTTGACTTTTCATGCTGAAATGCAAGGCAAATGTTGTATCACAATAATTAGAAGTTTCAACAAATCCACAAATGATTTATAAACACCCACCAGTTTCAAAACACCCACAAATACAGAAACGGACACTTTTGTTCCGCAGAGACCTCATACTCCCTTCACAGCTCATTTCGAGGGAACGCCTCCCAAAACTCGCGCAGGAGTATTGGAACACGAGTGTTTACCACCGGCATTCGCTGTGTCGTGTTAGTGGATTCATTATGTCGGACTCACCGCAGGTAACTCATAATCTACAGTTGTTACTCCTGTCAAAAACATTGCAGGCGGCGCCTGTGGAAAGTTACTGGAGTGCGAACGTCTCTCACAAGGAACGTCATGGCAGTGATTGACAAGCCAGAGGGCCAATCGTTTACACGATGATCGCGTAAATTATTGGCTGATGTTTTTAAGGCCCTAACTCGTGCACAGATGATGTATATTAATATTATTCCTTTTAGTGCACCTAATAAATAGTCTTTTATCAGTTAGTAAAGACAGTTTAATATTGCAAAAATGTATGAAACAAAACATCCTCTGTAGCACCTTTAAATCTGAACAAATATACAAATAAACACTTTCTGAGTCATTTTTACATTAATAAATTAGCGATACTGAAATAAAATGTATTATTTACATGTGAATTGACTACAATCACAACAATCAACCGTTTTACCCTGTGATTACTTTCACATTCAACACAAACAAGTTATTAGTTTTAAACACATAGGAAATGTGAACTGACATGTCTTATAATGGCAATGGCACATATTTTCATTTTTTTTATATATATACCTGAATTATCAGAAGTAAACACAAGAAAAGATCAGTGGCTTTCCTCAAACGCAGCGGCAGCATGTAGCTTCTGAAGCAAACACAACGCGCATCACCATAGCAACCCACAACGGACTCCCTCTAGTGGCAACAGTTGTATTCTTTTAAAACTTTAGTCTTAAAGTCCGCGTGAATCGGAAGTTGCAAACGACTTTTCTCCAGTGCTGTGACGTATTTCCAAGTGAAACGGAATATTGAATAGAGGGCAGAGTTTTACTTTAGTGCTCCTCCTCTCCATCTCTCGCTCATAGCAGACTAACGGTCGGAGGGGAGTGGTTTAAGCGATTTCAACCATAGACTGTAAAAAATATGGACGTAGTGTCCGTGACGTCACCCATAGAGTTCTGAACAGCAGTTTTGATGCAAAAATGAGGCCGCGGCCATCTTAGTTGCACGTGACCGCACGTCACTCACAGATAACTGAAAAAGGGCAAAGAGGCGGGACATAGTTGGAGCCCATGCGACTTGTTGCTGAAACCACGCCCGCCTAACATATCTATCTTAGATACTATCTAAAATATTAATAAAGATAACAATATCATTAGGAAGTACTTAAGGTTTACTGTCAATCTACGGTGATTTTAAGATAACGTTATAGATGCTCTAACACCAGTAGGCTAATTAATTTGTGTGGGGTGTGCAAATAACACAAATCAAATGGGATTTCATACCTTTATAATGAAATAGAGATCGCGAGATGAATCCAATCCGCTGCACTTGGTAATGTCCATTTCAAAACATAAAACATCGTTTATAATGTAAAACTCTATACGTACATATATAGGTAACGTACCAGATATCTGTATAACTCTCGAATGTTCTCTCAAACTAATGAGCACGTGTCCAAAGTATAATTTTTCAAAATAGTGCAGCAGTTTTAGTCTAGTATCCAAGCAGTGCTGTCGGAGTTGTATATCCTCCTGGTATTGTCATTGTTGTAAATCTCAGGAACAAAACTTTTAGCCAATGCCACGACGATCCAACAACGTGTGTTCCGCATGCGAGCACATGTACACAGCCTGACATCTGTCTCAAGTATGCAGCAAGCCATATATTGTATAAAATAATCCAGAAAAAAGCACAAATACGGCTGAGATGGCAAATTCAGCGGCTGGAATTAGTTGAGGTAACATGACGGCTCACAGACAGCAGCGGCATACCTGTCACTCAAGTGACCACCACGCCCTTAATTATGCAGAACTTTAATGCTTAATATAATTTAAACGGATGAGTTATAAAAAAATTCACCCCCCTCAGAGTTGTCATGAAGGGCAAAATTAGCAGTATAGACCAAAACACAATGTGAACCAGAGTGTAAACATGTTTTTTTCTGCTCTAAACTTGGCCGTTTTAACATGATGGTCAATGAGATTCTGCTCCCTTTTGCAGCCTGTCCCTAGCGGCCAGTCGATGAATCGCAGTTTAAGTTACTTCCGTATTGGCTTCACAAGAAACTGGGGGAGGTTGCCGCTTGATTTCAACCCAAGCCGTCAAACTGATGTCATCAGAGAAGGGGCAAGGGCATTTTCAGATTTTTATTAAATATTACGAAGCCAAACAATTTTTTTTTTGTGTGTGGACTGACTTGCACAGATGAACTGTTCACCACAAAACTAGCAATTTGAGCTAACCAAATAAATAAGGTCAATTTTGATTTCATGTGTACACCCCATAGACTGTAAAAAAATATGGACGTAGCGTCCGTGACGTCACCCATAGAGTTCTGAACAGCAGTTTTGAACATAGACAGTAAAAGAAATGGACACAGCGACCCCATTGGAACTCAATTGAGTCAAATGAAACCCATTTTTAGCGATTTTTAGCACTTCCGTTTCTGACGCGCAGACTCACACTAAGCTTGATGACGTCCGCAACCTGTCTGACAGATGTAAATCTTCTAGTAGCTGTGCGTGCAAACTGCCATCGTTAATCTTGCAGAGACGGCGAGCTTGAGCGGGGAGTTCTTTGGCGTGAGTGAGCAGGAGTAAGTATTCTGATTAATTATTTTGTATAGTATTTTAAAATGTAACGCCAGTACGCCATATTAAGATAATCTCCCCGATTGCCTGCGAGCTTCTCCTCCTGTCTGTACGGTAATTTCGCTACTGTGCGACAGAGAGTCGAGTGGTTATGACGCAATCGTTAGCTTATTTTTACAAAAACTGTTTCTACGGGGCCATAATGTAACATAGAAGGTAATGGAGCCCTTTATACATTGTTGTGTATCTTTAGAAATAAATAATGGACAAATGGAGTCTTTAAACGCCTCAGATGTAAAGTTATTCGCTGTCAAAGTGACGCCAAAATGAATGGGAGTCAATGGGGATGCTAACGCAAGTGAAGTTCTGCTACAAGATGGCAGTATGCGGCTGACTTCAACTTCCGGTCGACTTCCTTGGGCACTGGTTTTGAAGCGAAAATGAGGCCGCGGCCATCTTAGCTGCGCGTCACCGCACGTCACTCCCGGATAACTGAAAATGGGTAAAGAGGCGGGGAGGTGGTTTGCGCTGATGTGATTGGTTGCTGAAACCATGCCCGCTTAGCTTGACGTGACCATGTTAGCAAGCAAAGAAGCTATCTATCTAGATACTATCTAAATTATTAATAAAGATAAGTTTTAACCTCAGAAAGTTCTAAATTTGTGTTGGGTGTGCAAATAACAACATGGAACATCAAATGGGACTTCATACCTTTATAATAGAGATCGCGAGATGAATCCAATCTGTGGCACTTGGGTAAAATATAAATGTCCATTGCAAAACAAAAAAAAAAAAAACATTTCACATTTCTTCTGAATGATCTGCTCTCTGTCATCGTTCATCAAGAAAGGATGCAATCCGAGCAATGATCGTATCTAACATACAAATGAGCCTATGTCCAAAGTATATTTTTTTCAAAATAGTGCAGCAGTTTTAGTTATAATCCAAGCAGTGCTGTCAGAGTTGTATATCCTCCTGGTATTGTCATTGTAGTAAATCTCGCAATCAAAACTTTCAGCAAATGCCACGATCCAACAACGTGTGTTCTGTGTCTCTTCCCCATGCATGCACATCTACGACACACATCTCGAATATTATGCAGCAAGCCATATTTTATAATTGTATAAAATAATCGAGAAAAAAAGCACAAAAATGGCTGAGTTGCCAAATTCAGCGTCAGCTGAGGTAACATGACGGCTCACAGACAGCAGCGCAATATACCTGTCACTCAAGTGACCACGCCCTTAATTATGCAGAATTTTAAGGCTTAATATAATTTAAATGCATAAGTTATAAAAAAATTCACCCCCCTCAGAGTTGTCATGAAGGGCAAAAATAGCAGTATAGACCAAAACCACAATTTGAACCAACTTGTAAACATGTTTTTTTCTGCTATAAACTTGGCCAATTTAACATGGGACTCTATGAGATTCTGCTGGAGCCTGTCCCTAGCGGCCAGTCGATGTATCGCAGTTTAAGTTACTTCCGTATTGGCTTCACGAGAGAAAGGGGGAGGTTGCCGCTTGGTACACCCTAGGTGAATAGGGTAAAAAAATTAAAGGTGCTAAAGAGGATCTTTTCGTCGACTAAGAAACCAAAGACTGTTAGTGAGTTTTTGAAATGAGCGCATGTGTAAGAACAACCCCCCTCCTTCACAGCTCATTTCAAGGGAACGCCTCCCAAAACTCCTGCAGGAGTGTTTGTTTACCACCAGCATTCGCTGTGTCGTGTTAGTGGATTCATTATGTCGGACTCACCGCAGGTAACTCATAATCTGCAGTTGTTATTCCTGTCTCCTGACAAAAACATTGCATGCATTACCTGTGGAGTGTGGAAAGTTACTGGAGAGCGCAGCCACGCTCGTCTCTCACAAGGAACGTCATGGCAGTGACTGACAAACCAGAGGGCCAATCGTTTATGCGATGATCGCGTAAACGATTGGCTGATGTTTTTAAGGCCCTACCTCGTGCACAGATGATGTATATTAATATTATTCCTTTTAGTGCACCTAATAAATAGTCTTTTATCAGTTAGTAAAGACTGGTAAAAGTTTCTTATTAAAGTAACTAGTAAAGTTTCAAGTAATATTGCAAAAATGTATAAAACAAAACATCCTCTGTAGCACCTTTAACTAATAGATATCACAATACTTCCCCAGCTGGTTGATTACATAAAAAATTGCAAAAACTTTTGTATAACAGGTTTTCTAAAATGTTATGTTTAAATATGCAAATGAGGTGTTATCTAATTAAATATGCGCTAATTTGCATACAAAAATCAGAATATTGGATGACGTCAGGTTCAAAATTCTCGTTTTATTTTTTGGACATATTAAATTAAGGTTTTTACAGAGGGAATTTTGGATATCTCTTTTTATCACTCCATAAATCAAACTATCAACAGCCAGAAAAAAATTAATTTTCACCATTTTTTTTAGGAATAAAATGTTGTATAAAATCCGGCAAAACATACATTAACAAATCCCTCAGTAAAAACCTTCAGAATATAGATAGGAATAAACCTGTAAAGTTTGGTGTATGCAAGTTCTGCTGAAGTGGAGATTTCTGACTCAGAACAGGAGAGAAAAATAATTTTGAGAAAATGGCCTTTAAAGATATTAACTGTAATTGAAATCTATAGACGCAAATAGACAAAGTGCTATAAAACATACACTTAAAAGTGTATTTTGGATGTTTTCTTTCCACCAGTCTGAAAAAACACTTAATGAAAAGCCAAAGAGCACAAAATCTCAAAATTGACAGGTGCCTGAAAAAACAGTGTTTTGCCTGTAGTGTCTCCCCTTATGTAATGACTCAGTGTACAGTAAAATCTTCAAATAAATAAATAAATAAATAAATAACTGTATAAATAAATAAATATTAATACCAAAAGACACATTACCTTGTGATTGCACATGGGTGTATCACACAATTAACTATTTTCCATTAACTAACGTTAACAAATATTAGTAAATACAGTAACAAATGTATTGCTCATGGTTAGTTCATGTTAGTTAACTAATGAACCTTATTGTAAAGTGTTACCATTTAACTCATACAATGTATTGTAAATACCAGTGCGACTTATGACTGGTTTTGTGGTCCAGGTCCATTTGGTTGATTAAAACATGATAGAAGAAACTAATAGCTTTGAGTTATAGAACTATTTTTTTATTTTAAATCTTTAAATCCTTTTTTGTAGATGACAAAAAAGTACCTTGTGTAGAAAGTGGTTGATGCTCACATGTTTGTGCCCAGTTTGATGACTCGATCACCATACATTTCAAAAGATCTCTCACGGAGAGCGGCGTTGTAGTTGCCACCGTCGTGGAACTGCATCCTTCTCACCTCCTCACCACTACAGCTAAACATCCTAAACCTAAACATCTTGAAAGAAGATGAGGAGTGTTTATCTAATTAGTTGAAACTCTCCACCAGATAAAGGGGTATATATCTAAGAGTTACAAGCAAAAGAATAAGACAATGACAGCTAAATATTTCCACAATCATTATAATAATAATAACAACATTATATATTATCATTATTATTTTTATTATAATATACCAAACAATGGAAAAAATATATTATTATAACATTAAATAATAACATTAACATAATGAAATATTAAATAATATTAATATTAAATTAACAGTTATTAACAATGAAACAATTATTTATTACATTTAATAATTTAAAAAAAAATGTAATTCTGAGCAGTACTGCTTTACACAGAGATTGAATAGACTGTATTACCTCTATGAGTTGTTTGTTTTTTTCATCCACTTGGCTGAGGATGCTGGGAGTGTCTTTCACAAAGTCCCTGATGGCATCCATATGATTGAAGGACACAAGGAGGATGTCTTTAGGACGAGGACACAGAAGGACTTGATACTTGAATGCCATCGTCATCAAGTCATAGAGCTGTGAATCATGGGAAAAGCAAAATAAAGCAGCCATTACATATATCATCATATTACACACCAGAGGGAGCCATTTATCATTATTACGCTTATTAAAATATACTGATATATCTATACATAAAAGAGAATATTATTAAATACAAAAGAGAATTTCAAAGTAAAGATCAACATAAAATATTACAGGTGAAAAGAACTAAAAAAACTCATAAGAACTGATTTGTTTACTAAGAATGCAGAGAGTTTTGTAGAAAGTTCTTACAAGGAAAATATTTAAGAACTGCACCAATAAAAATAAAGCAAACCGTATGTTCTCAGAATTCAAGAACATGACAACGCATCCTTGACTTGAGTTGAGTTTTCACCTTGTCCATACTAGCTTGGTTGAGTCTCATGATGGAGGCGTGAGCTAGTCGGTCAAACACCGTCCTGAGGGCCTTCTTGGAGTACAGCTCTTGTGGCTTGAACAACTCCTCCAGGAACTTCTTATTGAACATGGTGGTAATGATATCATTCATAACTACCACAACACAAACACAAAGACAGTGATGCAATGAGTCAAAAACAATTCTGTGCAAAAATGAAGCTGAAAACAAAGCCAACACAATGCAGTCTGTACTGTAGAAAGCTGTTTTGCCAAGAAAGATACATAAATAAAAATAATAGGCTATAAATCAAAATCGGCAGATGTTTTCACAGAGAAGCGAGCTGAAAATTGTCATCACATGTTGAATGAGGAAAACACAAATGCTAGGAACATATACTGCCACATGGAGGATTTCAGTTATATCTCAGTTCTAAAAATAACTATATTTGCTTCCTGAATCTTTGGGGTGTATTTGGTGTATTTCTCACGCGAAAACATTCAAAATGTGAAATTACAATTAAAGTAGCACAAAACCCCCATCTCCCTCTACACAGCAAGTGCCTATGTGAGCTGGCATGTGCACACGCACACTACTTTGCTCTATGGCCAGTGGCAAAGCAAGCAGAATGTTAACAATACCTCTTTTTCTGTCCTCCTCTAGCCAATCTGCTACAGTGGCTACAAAGATTGCAAATCGAAAAGGACATATTTAAAATGATCCTTTAAGGAAGTTAACTAAATAGCAGGTTTGGCATCAGCTACATGTATATATACATCACATCTACAAGCTACAAGAAAATTGGTTTTGTGACCTCTGTGGCCCACTTTGATACCAAAGGCCAGTGTTGGCACAACTACAATGTTCATTAAGAATATTTCAGAATGCAAATAAGAGAGGAAACCCTGACACAGGAACGTACATTAGACAGGAAACCATGATACTGGCAAGCTCTTGAGCAAATGTAATTAAGCCACAGCGTTGCATGCAACAGAAGTAATGTGAAAAAATGCATAGTCCAATTGACATCTCATTTTTTTATAAGCTTGAAACATACAAACTTCATCACCTCCATTTTCAAAACTTCTTCTGAACATTTTAGATTTTTAGAAATTAATATATAGTGAAAAGCAAAAAAATATGGACAGTATATTATATTTTGATTAATATTATTTTATTAATTTAATACACAATATAATTTTTTTGTAAAATGTTTTGTCAGAAAAGTGTAATATTTGTGCTATCACTTGTTATATTTGTTTTCTAATGCAAAGACGATCACATTTTTAGGGGGGGCCATTGCATTTTTCCATGGACAATTTTTGACATCTTTTGCATTATTAAAATGTTTTTTTCTCATTTAAAGGCACAATATGTAAATTTTCGCAGTTAGAGTTTGCCTTTTCAAAACAAAGGCGTAGCTTGATGACGCCGAGATTGAGATCACTCTAGTCAATGCTTGTGTTTACACCAGCCGCGCCGCGGCATGTTTCAGAAGCAGCTCGCCGCACCACTTCGCTAAAGATAGTCTTTTTTTGATGGATGCCGCGTCCAAGCTGCGCATCTCAAATAAACAAAGTCAAACAAAATAAAGTCAAACAAAATAAAGTCAAAATAATCACCCTGTGTAGACTCCTGCTCATATTTCACATCACTAAGAGGCCAGAAATTGACGACAAGAGATTCGAAGTTGAAAAACTTGAAAAACTTTTATACTTATTAACTATGCATGTAGGCTACAGCAAAATAAAGTATGGCATACTGTAGCAATAAACACAATCAAACTGGACAAAATATAACCATTTAGCCATAAAAACACACACAAAAAATCAAGTAAAAACAACGTCAGACAAGCAAATCTTTTGGTCTCGCGAATCCAACCGCTTCGCTTCTGAAATGCTCCTGGTGTGAGTTGACACCGCGTAGAGGATGGAACAAAACCGTAATGCGCTGCAGACGAGTGCAGTATAAATAAGGGGTAAAGAGAGAAGAGCGCGACACACGGCTCGAGAGCAGCGGGACTTTTTTATGCCACAGTCCACTTCTTCCGGTCAAGCGTATGTGGGGTAATGAAGTGCTTTTATCATATAAGATACATTTGTGTTGAAAATGTGTTATAACGTTACTCTGTTTGTTCGCTCGGCGACTGCTGTGAGACACTTGTTACACAATGCAGTAAGCTAGATCAATATTAGAATATCATATTAATATAATCAAGAAAATGAGATTCAGACAATAAGACTAAACGTGTTGAGCTATATAACAATTAGTTTTCTGTCTATAAATGTATCCAAACAGTTCTTCCCTTGTCTAATAAAAGATAGCATATAATATATTAAAGCATCTTTGGTGTTTCAATGGTTTCTACAAAATAAAACCGGAAATCGAGGGTAACGCAGGTATGATGTCATTGATAGGCGACGCACAGACACGGTCCGTGTCCTGGTTAAAATTGCTTATTTCTCTAGATTTAAACATTCTTGGAAACATCTGGGATAATGTAAGTACACAAACCAACAAAATATATGTGGCGGGGCGGTGTAATTTTGAGACACAAGCCCAAGGTTTTGTTCACTAATAATGAAGTCCGACTACGCCACCCTAAGGATTAACCCCAGGGAAAATACTCAAACCACCCAAATTGGGGAATATAGCACACAGGTTCGGTTCCCTCAAAATGAGGCCAGAGACATGAGTATAAAAAAATACAAAAATGTTTATTAATACAAAAGTTAATTAAAATACAAAACAATGAATCACAGAAAAATACACGAAACCCCACTTCAAACACAAGAACACAAATTACAAAAAGAAAAAGATATCAAACAAAACCAACTTGAGGTAGTATGTATTTGTGTATGTATATGTAAAACAAAGACGGAGTAATACCAGCAGGGGCTGAGGTTCCCAACGGCTGGGATCAATGTAGAGTTTGGTTTCACAAGAGCACACTTCCACGCGCACACACACCCGTGCACTCTAATCACACTATCAAACACTCAAGGTGTACACCGCACACGATGAAGGAGAACCACCACCACAAGGAGAAAGATCAAACCACCCGTGGGACCCCAGCTCCTGCAATAAATCAGAAAGAAAATAAATAACTATAAAAACAAACTGGGCAGAAATGGCAATATAATCATCAATGCAGCAACTCCTCACATAAGTGGTATCAACAAACAGAAGTGAGGAGAAGCAACAATGTAACCAGAAAATCAGATAGTTAATCACCTGAAATTGTTACAAACACCAACTTCTATACAGTAGGTCACCACACGATTTGAATTGCATTCATAGATTAAACATGCACATATCGACAGATTGTAGTTTCACAAAAAAAAAAGAAAAATCAAAGCAATACCATCAAACAAATGTCCACAAACTTAAAGAAAAAGAAAAAGGTTAACTGATTTAACCATGATAACTAATAATAAAATAAACCAAAACGTGAAGCAGGGCACTAGAAAGGCACGTAACAGAATCAAACCAGCAGTCCCCTTTAATAAACTTTGATGACTTCGTCGGCGCGGCTGTATGGACCGCCGCTCTGTTAACAGCGCGAAGACAGCAGCAAGTGCTCACGGCAGCAAACAATCACGGCATAAACGATCACGGCAGCAAACAATCACAACATAGAACGAGAGGGAGAATCCTACATCGAACAAAAGGAGATGTTAAAAAAGAGTAATATTATGCTCACCCAGATATAAATTGCCTTAAAAATACTTACCATCAGGATATCACGCCGAATAAAATGCTTCATAGGCATGGGCTTGCCACCGTCATACCCACCGCTAACACCATGGGGTACAGGAAGTCATGTATACTAAATTACACCAAAAAAAATGTTAAATATACTATACTCACTTTATACTAACCACGCAACGAGCTATTAACATTGCATACCTGAGAGGCAAACAGTCATCAAAACCCACTAAGCAGCACAAAAAGGGCAGCAGCACCAGAATATAGAAACTGCACTCTAATTAAATAAACAGTTTTCAGATTATGCACGCCAACAATGTCTAAGTCACCATATTAAAACACAGCACACTTACCCACAGCCACCGTCAACACAGCCAAAACAAGAGAGGAAAACGGACGTGACGCATCCCAGGTAACAGCCAATCGGCCTTTAAATAGGAGGTACTATTCACTGATAGGCAAACACTGCTGTCAATCACCTAATCCTGTTACATTCCATCCCCAGTTTCTGCAACGTCGTCCCGACGGTGAATCAAACAAAATCCCACCTAGGAACTCAGTTCCAAGGCCGGAACAGGGTACCAGCTGTACTACTCACTATACTGGCCACTGAACCTGCCCCCACTGTTCGAGGGAGGTGGTGCAAATTAGAGTGCTGACCTGCCGTCCTCCTCCCAGTCCTTCTTACCGTAACCTCACCTACCTCTAATGAGTTGGAAGGCAATACAACTGGCTGTGAGCCCACCTCAACCTCTGTTACCCTAGGGGTTTCCACAGCTTGCCGGACACCAGAGGTCTGAGGAAGAGAAGGACCAATGTCCTGTAGCCTCGTCCTACCTCCAAGTTGTGGTGTCTCTGGCACTAAGACAAACAAATCCTCCTCATCATCATACCCCTCTTCCGGAGGCTGCAAAGACTCAGCCACCGGACTATCAGGCAACCCAGTAGGCAGATCCTGACAGATCTGGGCCTTCAGCAAGGACCGGTGCACATGCTTTACTTTTCCCAAATCCATGGTAGGAGCAATGGTATATACTGCCCCACCTTCCTTGGGTGCTCTCATGATCTGGTACACCACTGAACTCCACAGGTCTTGGATTTTACATCTACCCCTCACACTATGATCACGGAGGTATACCAATTGACCCTCCTTCAGTGGTGCTCCCCTTACCTGCTGGTCATGCCGAGCCTTTCGCCGATCGGCTGCAGCACCCAAACGTTCACGAGCACTCTCAAACGCAACTTGCAACCGATCCTGCTGCTCCAGAATCCACCTATTAACGCTGCCGGCCAACGGCTCTTGGACTCTGCCCAGCAAGAAGTCAACCGGAAGTCTGGGTTCCTGCCCGAACATTAAAAAATACGGGGATTCCCCCGTTGTCTGATGGGGAGTGGTGTTATATGCAAAGAGTACTTGTGGGAGGCAAAGTGGCCAATCACCCTTTTTGGAAAGCGGCAAAGTGCGCAACAGATCATGCAACGTTCTATTGAAACGTTCGCACTGACCGTTTCCGGCCGGGTGATATGGGGTCGTACGTGACTTCTCGACTCCATACAAACTGCAAAGCTGTTGAAGTAGGACGGATTCAAAATTCCGACCTTGGTCGGAGTGAATACGACCCGGCACACCGAATTTACAAAACCACTCTACCACAAGAACCTGAGCTACAGTCTCTGCCCGTTGGTCTCTAGTGGGTACTGCCAAGGTGTATTTTGTAAAAACATCGGTCATAACTAACACGTTTTCAAGGCCAGACCTTGAGGGCTCTAACACTGTGAAATCCAAGGCCAAAATTTCATTTGGCCGAGCAGCCAACAAATGTCCCATGAAACTACCAGGTGCAGAGGGGACGCCTTTGGCACACTGGCACCGCTCACACTCCTGGCACCAGCGGGTAATGTCTGCAGACATGCCAGGCCAATAGCACCGCTGCCGCACTAGCTGAAATGTGCGTTCTACCCCCTGATGCCCATGCTGTTGGTGAAGCTGGATCAAGACATCCTGTTTCATGGCTGCAGGCAATAATACCTGGAAGATTTCCTCTCCACCATCTGAGCGCAATACACGCCGATAGAGCACTCCATCAGTCTCCACTAGGCGGTCCCATTGACGGAGCAGAATAACTGCCAATCTGGAGAGTTTCTTACGCTCTTCAGGAGTTGGGGGCAACTTGCGCCTCCAAAAAACCAACAACTCACCTATGACTGAGTCTGCTACCTGCTGAGCACTCATGTCACTAATTGAAGTACAAGGAAATGAGGTAACCTGATTGACCGAGGTCACCAATCCACCTTGGGCAGCTTGCTGCAATGCCACTGGAACAGCCACAGCAGGACAAAACTCATGTACCACCCCTGTACCTGAAAAGTTTTGACGCGACAAGGCATCCGCATTGCGGTTGCTTCTCCCTGACCTATATTTGATCTCAAAATCAAATGATGCCAATTGGGAAGCCCAACGCTGCTCCATGGCACCCAACTTTGCAGAAGTCAGGTAGCTGAGGGGGTTGTTGTCAGTAAAAACCACACATTTATGGCCCAGCAAGTATTCCCTAAATTTTTCAGTCATGGCCCACTTGAGCGCCAAAAACTCCAGTTTCATTGAACTGTAATTGGATGTATTGCGCTCAGTGGGCCTAAGACTGCGGCTACCATAAGCTATAGGGCGTACTTTACCTTGTTGCTCCTGTGAGAGGACTGCCCCTAGTCCTCCATGACACCAGCATCTACCTCTAAAATAAAAGGTAGCGAAAAGTCAGCATGTTAAGCAAGCACTGGAGCTGTGGTTAACTTACCTTTCAACCCCTCAAAGCTACACTGACATTCCGCTGACCAGGCTTCAGCAAACTCCTGAACACCCTGCTTCGGCCGCTTGGGATTTGCTAGCTGAGCCACCAACCTATGAAGAGGGGCAGCCAACTTGGCAAACCCCTCCACAAACCGTCGGTAGTAGCTAGCAAATCCCAAAAATGAGCGCAACTCCGCAACACTGGTGGGACAACGCCATTGTGCAACCGCCTCCACCTTCCCTGGATCAGTGGAAACTCCATCTGAAGAGATGACATGCCCCAAATAATGCACTTCCCTTTTGAAAAAGCACACTTCGATAATTTGGCCTTCAACCCTTCACTTTGCAAGCGGCTCAGGACTACCTCCATCCGGGCAAGATGTTGATCTACCGAGGAGGAAAAGACAACAATATCATCAAGATAAAGGAGGAGGGACTGGCACTGCTGATCCCCAAACAACCGTTCCATCAATCGTTGGAAGGTGCTTGGGGCATTGCACAGCCCAAAGGGCATCCTATTCCACTCAAAGAGGCCAAACGGGGTGCAAAAAGCAGTTTTAGATTTGTCCCCCTCAGCTACAGGTACCTGATTGTACCCGCTGGCCAGGTCCATGGTAGAAAACCAACGGGCCCCAGCCAGCGAGTCCAGAGTCTCCTCTATACGTGGTAGAGGGAACGCATCCTTCCTAGTCTTTGAATTTAAGCGACGGTAGTCCACGCACATGCGCAGACTACCGTCCTTCTTTTTGACCAGAACAATGGGCGACGCATAGGGACTGCAGCTCTCTCTAATTACCTGAGTTTCCAACAATTGATTGATATGTGCCTTGACCACCTCATACTCGGATGGAGGAATACGCCTGAACCGCTGCCTAACAGGGATGTCATCCAACAAGGGGATCTCATGGGATATCAAATTTGTGCATCCCAAATCCCCATCGTTTGCAGAGAACACAGGCACATACTTCTCCAGTAGTGCCCTGACCTTACCCTGTTCTTCTTCTGACAACACAGATAAGTCTAACATGGCTATCTGTTCTTGCACAGTAGGGAAACCTGCACAAACTGTGTACTCACCTTAGCTGTAACGGTCTTAACTTCTGCGACCTCCGGGGGCAAACTAATCACATCAACCTTATTCACAGTGCCAATAACAGTGCTAGCGTACAATACCACATCTACAGTACCCACATTAACTACTGGCACATAAACTGTACCACCGTCCACCCTTAAGAGAGCAGGAGAGGCTAGCAAACCTGCCGGTAGACCAGAAACTGGTGGCTCAAACAGTACTGTACCACTCGAATATTGCACTGAACAGGTTGCAGCAACCAATTTCATGGTGCCACCCAAGATGCGCCACGCCCGACGTCCCCGCACTCTAACTCGCCCTCCGCCATCTGAAACTGGCTGAACGTCAACCTGGTGGCAATGCTGTAAGGCCTGAAAAACAAAATTAGGGGCCTGTGATACCACTGGTAAGTCAAAGAGAGCTGTGCCATGCTGGCCAAAGAGCTCCCGGTAGCAGCGGCTCAGGATGTTCATACCTAACACCCCAGGAACTTCTGCACACACACCACCGGGAGGATCTCTGACCACCAGTATGCCGCAGCCTGAAATTACTCGCCCACAGAGTTCCACATCTAATTCCAAATAACCAACATAAGGAATTGAAAGACCGTTTGCAGCTCGAAGTTGTAACCAATGACACGATCTAAGCTGTTCCTGACCCCACGACCCAAAATTTGTCACAAACCAACTCTCAGTAATGGTGGACACCATAGAACCAGTGTCCACCAGGCAAGGTATCTGAGCCCCACCCATAGATACAATAAGCTGTGGACAAGTAGACATAAGGCGTGACATAAAATCAAAATCAGTTACAGTTTTAGAGCCTATCCTTTTCCCAACCAAATTGTGGCCCTGCAACTCGGTGGGAACTAGTTTTCCGACGGCTGCGCGGATGACTGTCCACCCTTCATTACGGCAGAATTCACACGGGCTGATGGTGAAGCAGATCTCCGCTCCCCATCGCAATCTCTGGCAAAATGGCCAGGTTGCTGACACCTTCTGCAAATTAAGTTAGCCTTAAATGGTCGTGAACGTGACTGAGAATTTTGAAGCTGAGCCATACTTTGGGTTAACTGATTTAATTGTTGTTGCTGCTTTCTGAGCATGTCCCGTAGTTCACTCATTTCTGACGTTACTGAACCACTACTACTATTAACATGCTGATGTCCCTGTACCCCATATTGGATGCCATAAGCGGATGGAACAGACTGGCTCCGACCACGTACCCCCCAGGCATACCCTCTCTTTCCCAACGAAGAGCTTCGCTGCGAATGTCAAACAATGTAGCAGTAGGTTGACGACGCACAAATTGCTTAAGTTCACGCCGAAGAGCACAATCGTTAACATACTCAACAAACTGATCTCTTAATAACACTTCGGCGTTAGGCATGCCGTGAGGTGACTGACTTTTAACCTTTTCCAGGAGACTCATCAGGGCCAGGGAGAACTCCACCAGCGTCTCCCCATCCTGTTGTCTTCTGGAAAAGAACGACTCCTGAAGTGCTACATAAGACTTTGTACAACCGTACAATTCACGCAATACCTGAATAATTTGATCTGGATCCTCCCTCTCGTTCCTCGATCGATAACGAATTTCTTCCCTCGCCTCTCCTTCCAGATGATCAAACAAGAAAAATGCCTGATCAGCTGTAGACAGATGGCGAAGCCGCATACAGGCCTGAGCCTCCTCCACCCACTCATTGATGCCAATGCCCGACCGACCGCTAAACTTTGGGCACTTGCGATCCCGAGGAATGAAAACAAACCGCTCCGCTGTCGATGCACCAGCACCAATAAGTGGGGGATTTTCAGCCACAGGAATAGCAACATTAGATGGACCTGGCTGCGCAACAGACACTGGCTCTTGCCGCAGCCTTTCATTATCAGCTTTCAGTTGAGCTACCAAATCTCTTAACTCACGCAATTCGTCCTCCATATCTGCAACTGCACACGCAAAGAGGGACTGCTGTTGTCTGGTTCCTACCAGAAGAGAGAGAGAGAGAGAGAGAGAGAGAAAAAAAAAAAAAAAGAAAATATACAAACAAAACCCACTACAATGGACTACACAAGAGGGGACCCTGCCGACTACGCCAGAATGTGGCGGGGCGGTGTAATTTTGAGACACAAGCCCAAGGTTTTGTTCACTAATAATGAAGTCCGACTACGCCACCCTAAGGATTAACCCCAGGGAAAATACTCAAACCACCCAAATTGGGGAATATAGCACACAGGTTCGGTTCCCTCAAAATGAGGCCAGAGACATGAGTATAAAAAAATACAAAAATGTTTATTAATACAAAAGTTAATTAAAATACAAAACAATGAATCACAGAAAAATACACGAAACCCCACTTCAAACACAAGAACACAAATTACAAAAAAGAAAAAGATATCAAACAAAACCAACTTGAGGTAGTATGTATTTGTGTATGTATATGTAAAACAAAGACGGAGTAATACCAGCAGGGGCTGAGGTTCCCAACGGCTGGGATCAATGTAGAGTTTGGTTTCACAAGAGCACACTTCCACGCGCACACACACCCGTGCACTCTAATCACACTATCAAACACTCAAGGTGTACACACGCACACGATGAAGGAGAACCACCACCACAAGGAGAAAGATCAAACCACCCGTGGGACCCCAGCTCCTGCAATAAATCAGAAAGAAAATAAATAACTATAAAAACAAACTGGGCAGAAATGGCAATATAATCATCAATGCAGCAACTCCTCACATAAGTGGTATCAACAAACAGAAGTGAGGAGAAGCAACAATGTAACCAGAAAATCAGATAGTTAATCACCTGAAATTGTTACAAACACCAACTTCTATACAGTAGGTCACCACACGATTTGAATTGCATTCATAGATTAAACATGCACATATCGACAGATTGTAGTTTCACAAAAAAAAAGAAAAATCAAAGCAATACCATCAAACAAATGTCCACAAACTTAAAGAAAAAGAAAAAGGTTAACTGATTTAACCATGATAACTAATAATAAAATAAACCAAAACGTGAAGCAGGGCACTAGAAAGGCACGTAACAGAATCAAACCAGCAGTCCCCTTTAATAAACTTTGATGACTTCGTCGGCGCGGCTGTATGGACCGCCGCTCTGTTAACAGCGCGAAGACAGCAGCAAGTGCTCACGGCAGCAAACAATCACGGCATAAACGATCACGGCAGCAAACAATCACAACATAGAACGAGAGGGGAGAATCCTACATCGAACAAAAGGAGATGTTAAAAAGAGTAATATTATGCTCACCCAGATATAAATTGCCTTAAAAATACTTACCATCAGGATATCACGCCGAATAAAATGCTTCATAGGCATGGGCTTGCCACCGTCATACCCACCGCTAACACCATGGGGTACAGGAAGTCATGTATACTAAATTACACCAAAAAAAATGTTAAATATACTATACTCACTTTATACTAACCACGCAACGAGCTATTAACATTGCATACCTGAGAGGCAAACAGTCATCAAAACCCACTAAGCAGCACAAAAAGGGCAGCAGCACCAGAATATAGAAACTGCACTCTAATTAAATAAACAGTTTTCAGATTATGCACGCCAACAATGTCTAAGTCACCATATTAAAACACAGCACACTTACCCACAGCCACCGTCAACACAGCCAAAACAAGAGAGGAAAACGGACGTGACGCATCCCAGGTAACAGCCAATCGGCCTTTAAATAGGAGGTACTATTCACTGATAGGCAAACACTGCTGTCAATCACCTAATCCTGTTACATATATAACACTGTTCTAGTGGGTTTTGGATATTTTAATCCAAAAATCTTACATATTGTGCCTTTAAATAATATCGTCTACAAGGGGTGGCATAACAATGCAAAAATGACATGTTTCCTGCATGTAACTGACCAGGGATCACTGTATTCAAATACACGGGCTAACTGGCTAAGTATGTACAGCAATAGCAGAAGATCCAACAGCTCCTTTCCTTTAGAAAGATCACACACAATGATCATAAGTACAACGTTTATATCATAATCTGGGTCTCCAGAAAAGACTTGCTTTATCAACTTCCTGGCATACTAGCTGCCATCTAACGTTACCTTTCTTCGCTTTATCTGCTGGGATATTTTGAGCCCGCAGGCGCTGATCCAAGATGTACAGCATTTCTCCACCCAGATTAATGAAGAGAAGAGGCAGCGTTCGCGTCGACATCTCCTCTGGAGATGGATCAAGAGCAGCTAGTATCGGTAAGCAACCGCTGGTTGTCAATAAAAAGCCGCGATCTGCGTTCTGTGTGTCTATATCTGGAGATCCTGGAGAATAAAATAAGCGTCTGTAAGCCCTCTATCGGTTGCCAGGTCACCGCCAACAACAGCCAATCAGATGCGCTCGTACTGCTTTGCGATGATGACGCAATACGTCTCGACATGAAAAGCAGGTAATACAATAAACATTTTTGTACATTTATCTCATTTATGTATTGACGTGAAGGTAGATATATGATTTGTATGGTTGTTTGCTAAGCAAAAAAAGTATTAGAATCATCAAATTCGAAAATAAATAAACGTGAAAAGATGGTGTTTTTTTATTTTATTTCATATAATAGACGATTACACTGTATTGTGTTTGAGGTGAATATTAAATATGACAAACAGCTCCTGTACAGTACAGTAACATATTAATGCTGCAGTTTGGCACATTTTGAGCATTACAGCAAAATTGTCAGCACATACAATGTAATAATGAATATTGCAAGTATTACAGTCTTAAATTCACACAAATTCAAGACTTAACTGCAGTAATATAACACACTTTACTTTATTTAACAAGTAAACAGTATTGGTCATCTCTTTTTATTTCCAAAGAATGTATGTTTATGGATTCTATTATGGTTTTAATTCTCCTGCCATACTTAGGCGATTTGGACTTAAGGTATGATTATTGATTAATGAATGAATTAATGTTGATTTTGTTGAATATGAATGCTTTCAAAAATATAAAAGAATTTTAAAACTGAAATAGTAAAGAGGTCTAGGTCTCTCCATTCCTGATACGGATTTCTCTGGCCATTCGACATGTTTCAAATAGTCCACAGCAACAGGCCATCAAAGCATCATTGCAAATTGTGCCCTGCAGGGAAAAATGAAGAATGGCATTGTGAAATACGTACAAGTGGAGACAGCAATAAATGCATGGATAAGAATTCTTAAAATACAATATGGAAAATCTGATCCTCAGTTTTTAGTAGGCCTATACCTGTATTCCATAGGTCAGTCGCATATGTGTCCTCAATGCAGCCATTCCTCCAGGTACACATGCAAGACATACATTCTCACCATACTTGTTTGCTGTGTAACAGCTGAGAGCTATTGGACAGATACAGCCAAGAGCACCTAGACAGTGGAGAAAAAGCAGACAAGACCATGCATTTTATGTTAACAATGTGACACTGATAAAAGCAGTAAAGTGACTAAACCGGTGTTCTCATTGTCTAAATATTAAACCACAGCTAAAATATACCAATAAAATCATTTTGAAGTTCGGGTTGCATGTAATTTGGATGGTTTGCTGACTGATCTCAGAACTTACAGACAAGTAGGTCACTGCAGCAAGAACAAAGACCAGTGCTCCATTCTCCAGTCTGCACATTTGTACCGTAAGAGCCGGCACCAGGCTGAGTGATGACTGGGTTTGACATGTCAATCAAAACGATGAGCAGTCCAGCAAGGAAGCCGAGAAAATGGCTCGAGATGTTTTCTTCCTGGGTGATTTGTAAAAAGAATGACAAATTTATATCTATCAACTGACCACAAAACCAGTCATAAGGGTCAATTGAGATTTATATATCCTCTGAAAGCTGAATAAATAATCTTTCCATTGATGTATGGTTTGTTAGGACAATATTTGAATGAGATACAACTATTTGAAAATCCGGAATCTGAGGGTGCAAAAAAAAAATAAAAAAATCAATATTGAGGAAATCGCCTTTAAAGTCGTCCAAATGAAGTCCTTAGCAATGCATATCCACTCACAAAAATATATATTTTTAATATATTCATGGTAGGAAATTTACAAAATATCTTCATGGAACATGATCTTTACTTAATATCTGAATGATTTTTGGCATAAAAGAAAAATTGATAATTTTAACGGTAACACTTTACAATAAGATTCATTAGTCAACATTAGTTAACATGAACTAACAATGAACTGCACTTTTACAGCATTTATTAATCTTAGTTAAATGTTAATTTCAACATTTACTAATACATTATTAAAATCTTAAGTAAACTAACATGAACAAACAATGAACTATATTTTCATTAACTAACGTTAACAAAGATTAGTAAATACATTAACAAATGTATTGTTCATGGTTAGTTCATGTTAGTTAACTAATGAACCTTATTGTAAAGTGTTACCATTTAACTCATACAATGTATTGTAAATACCAGTGCGACTTATGACTGGTTTTGTGGTCCAGGGCCACACATAACACTTCCTAATTATAGATTAAACAGCATTTTAGAAAGAAAAATTGATGTTATTACATAACATTTTCCATTGGTGCTATTGAAAAGATAGTTCACCATGCACAAGATGAAAATTCTGTCATTATTTACTCATCCACGTCATCCCAAATTTGTACCATGTTATTTTTTTGTGTGTGTGTAACACATGTCTATAATTTTTCCAAACAGTGAAAGTCAATACTACTTTGGACCCCATTGACTTTTATTGTATGAGCAACAACAATTGAAACACTCATCGAAATATCATCTTTTTTGTGTTCCACTGAAAAGTTATACTGGTAGGTAGAGGGTTAGTAAAAATATTTTTTTAAAGTCTTTAACAGATTTTTCTTGTCTATATCCAACCAATATTAAACAAATAAAATAAAATCATTTGGTTGATTATAACATGATAGAAGAAACTAATAGCTTTGAGTTTAAGGCTATAGAACTATTTTTGTTATTTTAAATCCTTAAAAATGTTCTATAATATAAAGTAAGTAGTAGTAGACGACAAAAAAGTACCTCGTGTTCTTTCGAGCCTCTTGATCAGCTTGCAGCTTAAAAAGGAAGTTGTGACACAAACCAACACACCGCGCTTGCTACTCTCGTATGCATCGTTTCCGATTCACGCATTTAAGTTTTACACCAAGCAGATCACAGGGGGAGGTCTGCGTTGTAATAGGAAATGTGACCTACAAGAATTCTTAACAATCAATGGATAATCTCACACGAGTAAAGGATTGATAGTTTGACCTCAGATCATGCACCTGATTTGTCATGCATTTCTTGTAAAATTATCGAGTTCAAGGAACTGAGAACAGCCAAACCATTTGCACTAGCCACACAACCACAATGCATCAGTCTTTCATATGACACAGGTCTTCATCAGCTGCTGATCCAAAACTCCTGAGTGTGTGAAACTAATATGTCATCAAAGTATTTCTATGAAGTTTTTCCGATATAATCGTCACATCTTTGAGGTATGAAAACCAATCAAACAATTTTAAGATCTTTTATTTGGTGCAGCTATAACAGACTTCAGAGAAATTAGCATGTTTTACCATTGAAAAAACAATAATACAGATAATACAGATCTGATGCGGACCATGATGTTTCTGTTTCGTTTTTCTTTGAATGTCACATATGAATCAAAAGAGGACATATCAGATTGCTCTTCTGAACTTGTCAGCACAAGTTCCTGGCTGGCTCAAGGTCTCTAAAGGGCAGTTCCTTGTGGTTCTGTAGAGGATGTTGGCTCCTTTTCCTTAGCCTCAGCTGCTCTCTGTTTCTCTCTCTGCTCTGCTTTTTGTTTCTGCACCTCTTTAAAGACCTGAGAGGAAGAAAACAACGGGTCAAACACAAACCCTGAACCCTACAAATAACAATGGGAGCTGAGAATGTTACCTTATTGCAAAAGGCCTTTTTGGCCAGCCAACGTCGGGTGACCCGCCGATAGTATTCGGGAGGGAACGTGTATGTGATTCCGAGCTCTTGACACACCTTCGTGAAGGAATCATACCGGGTCCTTCTCAGAAACTTCAACTTTTTCTTCCTGCTGTCGATGGTCATGAGCATCAATCTTTTGTTGGCTTTATCCTGAAGTAAGATAACAACAGAGGGTTTGATGCTGTTGTACACCAATTTGACTAATTTGTTGTGTCCCAAATTCACCTACTTATAAATATGCTCTAAAGGTATGTGCTGTTTTTGAGAAGTAAAAAGTACATATTTTTGAGTGTGTAGCAGAAGAGAGGGCAATCTTTGGGACATACTACTTACATAAGTGTGTCTTTAACAGACCGCTCTGTCGCTTAGTTACGTGCATCCTGTCACGTTTTAAACTGCCCTGTCAATCATCTTGTCACAGTTAACATCACCCACATTTAATTTAATTTAATTTAATTTAATTTAATTTAATAGAGAAATGAAGCAGGATGTTTGCACAGGGAGCGTGCCTTGCAACCATGGAGACCTTTGTGAGAGACGCTGCATAATATCATTGCGCCTGCTGCACCCATGGTACGGCAGCAAAGTTCCTTGATTATTATATCGGCCTAGAAAAACGCAACTTTTCATTTTCCGTCAGTCTTAGTACACGATGTAACTACAGAAGAGCCAAGTTTTAAATAGGAAAAATATCGAAACTCTTTGGTCATCATGTTTGAGCAAGATGCTAACAGTCTAATCAGATTCAATGAACTATGCTAAGCTATGCTAAAAGTGGTACCGCCAGACCCGGATGGATTCGAAAACGGTAAAACTCAACTGTTTAACTCTAGGGGAGTTGGAAAATGAGTCTATTTTCAAAAAAAGTGGAGTGTTCCTTTAACTTCTCACAAATCCGCCATGTCTGTAGTTTTTTAACACTTTTTACTTGTGTTTGTAGTTCTAATCGAATCCTTATCCATTGCGCAAAGGGTTGTGGGCATTATTAGTCGTTAGAGTGTGCACGGATCTGCATTTTTCATTCTAACTGCGAAAAGTAGACCATCTGGGTAAATACTCATTTCAACATACTACGATTTAGGACACACTAATTCTTTCAAATTAGAATTTCAAATACTATTTAGGATGGATAGTGTGCAAATTGGGATGCAGCAATTGTTATACCTTTATTTTCTTAAAGGCATAGTTCACCCTAAAATGAAAATGTTGTTCCAAACCCATGATATTTCCATTCATCTTTGGAACACAAATGAAGATATTTTAAATATTTAAATAATATTTAAATAAGTCCACTTTCACGCTTTAAAAAGTGCAAAAAGTCAGTGTAAAAGTAATCCATATGGAAGTCTTCTGAAGAGACGTGATTGCTTCAAATGATGAAGTTTTGGTTGCATGGACTTTCAATGGATGGACAAGTATGATGAGAGAATATTAATAATATCTTCTTTTTGTTTGAAAGTGAACAAAAGTCTTATGGGTTTAGAAAAACATGAAGGTTAACTTTGGTGAACTATCCCTTTAAATAACAGAAGTGGGAATAGAAATGATGTAAATTTATTATATAAATTCTAGAGCTTTTCCCACAATTAACTTCCTTATTTCAGGCTTGTTTGCAATAGTGTTTAACCCTGGTAAAAAGTGAGCAGAGGTATTAAGTAATTTCCTCTCAAGTACACAGTTTAACCACAGGGCAGTTTGTCAGATTAACTATGAACATTTTCACTAAAAAGAGACAACCAGGAGGAGTCCAAATCATTTTTATCTTTATTTTGAATAATATATAACATGCTTCTTTTTTTGTGAAATGTTATGTTTAAAAAGTGTGCTTTTTTTCCCCTAGTAAATGCCAATGGTAATAATATTTTTTATTATCTATTGCAAATACATTTAGACATTTTTAGTGTATAATAAGTGTCCAGATACTTTTTGAGCTCACTACACTACCAATACGATTATTAATGTTTTTGAAAGAAGTCTTATGCTCAACAAGGGTGCATTTATTTGATGGAAAATAAGTAAAAACAGTAATATTGTGAAATATTATTACAATTAAAAAAAAATGTTTTCTATTTAGTATATTTTAAAATGTAATTTATTACTGTGATGCCACAGCTGAATTTTCAGCAGCCATTTCTCCAGTCTTCAGTATCACATGGTCTTTCAGAGTTCATTTGCTGGACAAGAAATCTATATGATCAATGTTGAAAAGTTGTGCTGCTTAATATTTCTGTGAAAACTGTGATATACTTTTTTTTCAGGATTTTTTGATGAATAGAAGATTAAAAAGCATTTATTTGAAATAATTTATTGTAACAATATAAGTGTTTACTGTCACTTTTGATCAATTTAATGCATCCATGTTGAATACAAGTATTAATTTCTTTAAAAAATAAAGTCATATTCATCCCAAACTTTTGAACGGTAGTGTATATGTTTTCATTACTACTGAACACATGAGCGTATGCACAGGATATCCTGTTTCTCTGTGGGTGTTAATCAAAAGGAGTGGGAACAAATGTTCTAACACCTTTACTGAAGGCCAAGAAGAAGTCATGCTATTGAAACATTGTGCTTACCTTGGGGTGTTTGTGCAAGTGCTCCTGGATGTTGCGAATACGTGCTGTCATAATCGCCACTGTAACACAAAAAAGGACATTCTGAATGATTGAGTCATGTTCTGAGATTCCAGTATGGTTAAAGCAGTGGCTTTGTCAAGTGTTTAAAGAAAGAAAGAAAAAAGGGAACTTGCCTTTGACTTCTGTCGAGCTGCGGTCATTCTCATCCCTCTGAACTTTGGCAATAAGCTGTTCCTCTTTCAAACGCATTTTCTCACTCTGAGGAAAGACATTGTGACAGATATTTGAGTTAAAATATGATTTAACACCTTTTATAGTTCCTTAGTAAGTGAGGGAATAAAAAGTAACCACATAGGTTAAAATGTTAGCCCACTGAGGTTACTCCTCCGACTATTTTGAAATATGAAAATATCCAATAAAGAACTAGGAAAGAAAACAAAAACTCGTACATGATTTGCAAACTCCAGTGTAAGCAGTTTCTTCACCACATCGTCAATCCTGCAAAGATATGACATAATACTGCTACTAAAGGAAGTCTGAAGAAAGCATGTACTTTTTTTATACATACAATTATATGCAATATATAATAAATATAAAATCACAGTGTAAAAAAAAAAACATACGATTGAGCAAGTGGGACAGATGCATATTCATGCTTCAGCATGGATGGATGCAGGTCTTGAAGCTGACTTGGGAATTCTGGGAAGAAAATAAAGCAAAGAGCCAATGAGTCCTATTAAAACTGATGTCAAACTGGCAGGCTATCACACTGACTTACATCATTTTAAAATCAAGGCCCTTCAGTATTAAGGCCCATTCACACCAAGAACGATAACTATACAGATAACTATAACAATAACTTCATTAGTGTCAACACCCAACACACAATATCTTTCTGTTTATTATAGGCCCGCGCTGCAGTTATATCGTCTGCCACTTTAAATGCTCAAGCTCTTAGAACAGGTTGGAATCTGATTGGCTGTCAGTGTTTTCATCATTCGTCAGCTCAAAAAAAATAAAATAAAAACACATTCTGAATCTGAAACAAGCAGCAACCTCCTCTAGTTTCTCTTGAAGGGTTAGTTCACCCAAAAATAAAAATTCTGTCATTTATTACTTACCCTCATGCCATTCCACACCCGTAAGACCTTCGTTAATCTTCGGAACACAAATTAAGATATTTTAGTTGAAATCTGATGGCTCCGTGAGGCCTTCATAGGGAGCAATGACATTTCCTCTCTCAAGATCCATAAAGGTACAAATAACATTTAAATCGGTTCATGTGAGTACAGTGGTTCAATATTAATATTATGAAGCGACGAGAATATTTTTGGAGTGACGTATTACTAAATAAGGACTTATTTAGTAATGGTCGATTTCAAAACACTGCTTCAGGAAGCATCGGAGCATTATGAATCCGTGTATCAAATCTGCTGTTCGGAGCGCCAAAGTCACATGATTTCAGCCGTTGGCAGTTTGACACATGATCTGAATCATGATTCGATACACTGATTCATAACGCTCCGATGCTTCATAAAGCATTGTTTTGAAATCGGCCATCACTAAATAAGTCGTTATTTTGTTTGTTTTTTGGCGCACCAAAAATATTCTCGTGGCTTTATAATATTAATATTCAACCACTGTACTCACATGAACCGATTTAAAGTTTTTAGTACATTAATGGATCTTGAGAGAGGAAATGTCATTGCTCCCTATGGAGGCCTCACTGAGCCATCGGATTTCATCTAAAAAATCTTAATTTGCGTTCCAAAGATTAACGAAGGTCTTACGGGTGTGGAACGGCATGAGGGTGAGTAATAAATGACAGAATTTTTATTTTTTAGTGAACTAACCCTTTAAAGCCAATATGGAAGTGACTCACACTGCAAATTCATCGACTGGCCACTAGGGACAGGCTCCAAAAGAGAGCAGAATCTCATTGAACTCCATGTTAAAATGCTCAACTTTACAGCAGAAAAAAAAAAAAAAACATTTGCAGCCTGGCACAAATTGTGGTTTTGGTCTATACAGCTAATTTTGCTTCATGACAACTGTGAGGGGGGTGAATTTTTTTTTATAACTCATCCAGTTAAATTATATTAAGCCTTAAAGTTCTGCATAATTAAGGGGCGTGGCCACTTGAGTGACAGGTGGATTGTCACTGCTGTCACTAGCCGTTTGTCTGCTGTCTGTCACCTCAGCTAATTCCAGCCACTGAACTTGGCATCTGTGTTTGTGCTTTTTTTGTGATTATTATACAATTATCAAAAAATATGGCTTGCTGTGCAGTTAATGGTATGAAGTCCCATTTAGATTTTGCATGTTGTCATTTGCACACCCGACACAAATGACAATATTACTGTTGCTGAAGCATCTGTATCGTAAAACAGACACCGTAGATTGACAGTAAACCTTTATAAATTTCAAATGATATAACTTATCTTAATATTTTAGATTGTATCTAAGATAGATAGATAGCACCTTAGCCTGAGCTAACTTGGTCACGTCGAGCTAGGCGGGCATGGTTTCACCAACCAGGCACCTCAGAAAAGACTATAGATATAGTCAGTTCACTCCTATTATTTATAATTATGAGAAACTGCAACGCGCAATATGGCGGAATACATCCCGCCTCCTAAGTAAAAGAGCCAATTGCTGATTGATCAAGTCATTGCATCACTGCAGCTGCCGTTAGAAGCTCCAGTTCCAATAGAGGCCTGAGACTCGTGCTTATGACTGCACATACGCATTGGCTCATCTAGCCTGAAAAATAAGCTTTTTTAACGTTATTTTTGAGCATAGGAAACAACTTTAACGGGACAGTTCATGTCAGATTTTTGTAGTTGATTTGAAATATGTTATTTAATTTTGAGTTTGCCAAGCATTTTTTGAGATTTCAGGATTCCCCCATTCAAATCAATAGGACTTGGTCTTGGATGCCCGAAATAGCTGCCCGGAGGCATTGCAAATATGGCCGCCAAGTGAACAGACTTTCCTTAAAAGGGCCTTTGACCTCAGTTCCAACCCCGTCCCCCCCTTTGCCCATTTTTAGTTATCTGGGAGTGACACATGGCGAAACACTTAAGGCTTCAAAAATGCTCTTCAGAAACCTACGGGTGACGTCACGGACATTACATCCAATATTTTTGTACAGTCTATGTTCTGAAAGTGATTTAAACAATATCGTTCCTCTGTGCCATTCTGCGGGTGATCTACTGAGAATGCACAAATTCACAATGTCAGGTGCAAAAATCAGTTAAGGCATGTTTTTTTGGGGGGTGTTAAATAATGCCTCAAATACCACTAAAAACTACCGCAAAGTAAATAACATTACATGATTCGCTTAAATATTCTCCACCCATAAATTTAGCAGTCTGACAGAAAAGAAAAAAAAACACACACACACATGCATATGCAATAAGGTCAGGCGCAAAAACGACTGTGTCCATGCCTCTCACTGCGTGTCTTTAGTAAATCCTGACAGTAATGTAATGCCAAAAGAGGGTTTGTGCTGGTGCAAGCTGTTAGTGAATCTGACCCTTGGTATGTAGTGGCCCAATTGTTTCTTACCTTGTTTCTTTCTAGAGGGTCGTGCATACTGCCTCACTGGTTGGTTTTGAAGGGTTTCATCACCTGAAACAAACCATAAAGTCATATGTACTGCCTAAGTCACTTTAAAATTGCTTACAAAAAAAAAAACATTAATAATGCACAACTGCAGAAACTACAGATTTATTTATAAAAACATATGAACCAAGTAGGACAAGTCTGTTTTCATTTGGTGTCTGTTGTATTACTGCAGGCCTACTTTAGTAATTGTAATTATTCATGATGCAAACCCTTTTAATGAGACATTTAAAAGTATTTGTAAGTCACAAAGCTTTTCACTCTCCTCTGAAGCTCAAAACTATTTGAGACACGTCAATGGTGATAAAGTGTCACAAAGGGTGGGGGTGATTTGGCTCGCCACATCCTTCCCGCACACCCACTCAAGGAAAAGACACGTCTGTGAGACTGTCATGATACCTCCCGTCAAAAAAAAAAAAAAAAAAAAAAAAAAGAGAGAGAGAGAGCCATCATCACAGCCAGGTAACTTCAGTGTTTTTACGCAATTTACTTTTAGCTGTTGCATTGTGTCAGATCATTTAACTTTAGAATGTCAGACACTGGATTCAAACTGGGACACAGTTTTACGTTTATTGAATCTTTTAAGCAAATAAATTTGAGTTAAAAAATAAAAACATCCTGTCATCATTTACTCACCCTCATTTCGTTCCAAACCTGGATGACTTTCTTTCTTCTGTGGAACACAAAAGAAGATATTTTGTAGAATGTTGGTAACCAAACAGTTTTGGTTACCATTGAAAAAAGTCATAGAGGTTTGGAACAACATGAGGGTGAGTAAATAACAGAATCTTCATCTTTTGGGTGAACTATTCCATTAAGCATTGTACTGGATATCTGAAGGAAATTTATAATGTGCTAAAGATGGCTATACCAGTGACCTAGTTATCGTTGATTACTAAGAAAAATACTTCCAGAAAACTGGTAAGCATTTTGCTGATGCTTAAGACATCTGTTGTTGTAGTATGACTATGCAAATGTGAGTTTTGAGTTTTAACTTCAATACTTGAGAAAATGTCAAAAGTATGGCTTCACAAAAAAAGCCTAATAAATGTTTTCTTTTTAAATAACCAATACACCTACTCTTTCAAAAGTTCACAAGCCTTGCGGGAACTAGTAATTCAACACTTTTCCCCCACACATTATTTTTTGCCCCAAGAACAAGAAAACATGTCTGAGAACAGAAGTGCAAGTAAAAATGTAAGGGTAGCAACTTGTAAAGCTCAGGTCAAGTAGGAAGGCTGCAACAAAAAATGGGCCATGAACGATGTACCCACATATTCTGAGGGACTGTCCCTGTACTGCAAGTTGCTTTGATAAAAGCATCTGATAAATAACTTACAACTATCGTTAAAAAGTTTGGGTTTGGTAAGATTTTACTCATGTCTCTTATGCTCAACAAGACTGCATTTATCTATATATTAGGCTGCATTGATCAAAAATATTGTGAATAAATATTGTTACAATTTAAAATAACTTTTTTATTTTAATGTATTTAAATTATTTTAATGTGCATCATTAATCCAGTCTTCAGTGTCACATGATCCTTCAGAAATCATTCTAATATGCCGATTTGGGAGCTCAAGAAAGATTTCTTATTATCAATGGATTAGAAAGTTCTAATAAACTCAAATTTACTAATCCCAAACTTTTGAACAGTAATTTACTTTCTTAATTGTGTAAAAGAGTTTGTAAGTGGTGTGGCTGGTAACATGTTACAGGTTTAAATCACAGGAAGAGAATAATTCATGAAACATCATTCCTCAGTAATCCCCGTTTACTCCAGAGGGACTTTCCCTGTAGTAAGAGTACTGTAAGTCACTTTGAATAAGAAAGCAAAGGACAATTAATAGTAACAACCTACAACATAAATATAGATCGAGATCTATAAATATTATGGCTACTTCATAACCCGTCTGGCATCCCACACAATACATGCTGCCTTGAAGGATGTAAACTGTAAGTAAACTTTTTGAGACAACAACTAGCTAAGTCAGCAAATAACACAAGCACTAGCACGAAACCAGGGTTGTAACAGTATGAGATTTTCACAGTATGATAACCGTCTCAGAAAATATCACGGATTCACAGTATTAAACAATCAATTATTACTATTATTATTAATTATTAGTTACAATGACCCTTAAATGAATGAAAACAGATAGGGTTTTTTAGTTGAACAAATGCATTATTACAACAAACTTCTTTTCAATAAACAAAAAGAATGTCTAATCAATTCATTTTGATTAGATTAACAACTTTTCATTAACAGTAATTTATTAAAACCTTTTAGAATAATAAAGTCCTATGAAATTTATTTTATTCAGAAATTTTGGTTTGTTTAAATTTTCCTGGATTCTGAAAAAAATAATTTAAGTAATGTTTTAAAATGTAATCAAATGAAAATGTAACAAATTTTATCCTTTTATTTATAAGGAAATAAATGTTTTTCTCCAAAACACGTTGGCCACAATTATTGGCACCCTTTATTCAAAACTTTTTGCAACCTCCTTTTCCCAAGATAACAGCTCTGAGTCTTCTTCTATAATGCCCGATGAGTTTGAAGAACACCTGAGAAGAGATCAGAGGCCATTCCTCCATACAGAATCTCTCCAGATCCTTCAGATTCCCAGCTCCATGTTGGTGCTTCTTCTCTTCAGTTCACTTCACTCATTTTCTTTAGGGTTCAGGTCAGAGGACTGAGATGGCCATGGCAGAAGCTTCATTTTGTGCTCAGTGACACATTTTTGTGTTGGTTTTGATGTTTGTTTTGGATCATTGTCCTGATGGAAGATCCAACCACAGCCCATTATATATCTTATAAGATTTCCAGCAGAAGTGGTCAGGTTTTGATTTTTTATCTGTTGTTATTTGATAGAATCCATGATGCCATGTATCTGAACAAGCTGTCCAGAACCTCCAGTAGAAAAATAGGCCCACAACATTAAAGATGCAACAGTATATTTAACCGTGGGCATGGGGTACTTTTTATCCATGTGTGCACCAAACCCATCTGGTGGGTTAGCTGCCAAAAAGCTATTTTTTTAGTTTCATCTGACCATACAAGCCGGTCCCGTTTGAAGTTCCAGTCTTGTCTGACAACTGAATATGCTGGAGGTTGTTTCTGGATGAGTGCAGAGGATTTTTCTGGAAACCCTCCCGAACAACTTGTGGGGATGTAGGTGCTGTTTGATAATTTTTTTTAGGCTTTCTGAGACTCAAGACTCGACTAATCTCTGCAATTCTCCAGCTGTGATCCTTGGAGATTCTTTGTCCACTCAAACTTTCCTCCTCACCGCGCATTAGGACGATTTAGACACACGTCCTCTTCCAGGCAGATTTGTAACATCTTTAGTTGATTGGTACTTCTTAATTATTGCCCTGATAGTGGAAATGGGGATTTTCAATGCTTTAGCTTTTTTCTTACAGCCGTTTTCTATTTTGTGAAGCCCAACAATCTTTTGCTGCACATCAGAACTATATTCTTTGGTTTTTCTCATTGTGATGAATGATTACGGGAATTTGGCCTTTGTGTTTCCTCATGTTTATACTCCTGTGGAACAGGCTGAACAATTTCATGCTCCTAGTCACCCTGGTGTGCTAAAAAAATGTAAATATGAATGTGAATATACTTCAGAGATATTTTACTCATAAGAATTTCTAGGGGTGCCAATAATTGTGGCAAACATGTATTGGAGAAAAACATTTATTTCATAATGTGAGTTTCCCCCCACTTTCAACTGTTTTCCTTCAATGAAAGGTTGGAATTTTGTGAATTTTTTGAATAAAAGATCAAAAGAATAAACAATGCAGATTTATTTTCACATCCACCTTTGCTCATATTTACTAAGGGTGTCAATAATTGTGGAGGCCACTGTAAGTAATAGTAGTGCTTTTCTGAAGAATAAGAGAAACAATTCTTAATCTATTAGAAGCATACTGTGATGATAATATTATAATATTAATGTGGGGGAGAACCAAACCATAACTCAGACAGCAAATTTACACCAGCCCCCCTAACAAGTCTGCAACATCAAATTAGACCCACGACCATTAATTTTCACACATTGCTGAGACATGACAATTCACACTTAGTCATATCACTACTCACTCACACATACATAAACAACAACCATCTTATTTTCTCACCTCACTCTCTTTTTCTCAGTCACCGTTTTATTATTTTAACCCTCCGGTGGTCTTCAGTCGTTTCAGAATGAAAAATTTTACCTTTTGAAATTTACAAAATGTATCACATCATTGAATGGTTTGACATTTGGTGAGACTTGCTATGTGAACACACCAAAAATGGACATGATTCAAGAGGCAATGTGGTCTTAAAGTCACATTTGTGTTCTTTATGTCACAGAAAGTTTTAACGATTGTTATGGGAGGAATGCGTCACAACACACAGTGCATCACCCTGTCTACCGTCGAAAGCGCCTACAATAGGCAAGCGAGCGTCAGAACTGGCCCCTGGTCTGATGAGTCCTTTTGAATGGAAACCAGGACGCACTGTGGGAAGATGACAAGCCAGTGGAGGGAGTGTGATGCCCTTGGCAATGTTCTGCTGGGAGACACTGGGTCCAGCTATTCATGTGGAGGTAAATTTGACACTTGCCACCTATACCTAAACATTGTTACAGACCAGGTGCACCCTTTCATGACACTGGTGTTCCCTGGTGGAAGTGGCCTCTTTCAGCAGGATAATGCGGAGCATTTGAGTCAAACACATCTCTGGACCGGTGGAGAACAGTGACCGGATCTAGAACCTTCAGATGAGCTCATATCTCCATCGTTGTAAGCTATTGAAACGACACATGAAAACCTGCAACTCACAGTAGACACGTGTTTGTGCAGCGCAGAGAGGATCTTTCGCACTGTATGACGTGAAAGACAACTAGATGTCCAGTCCGGTTCTGCTCACACAGCGCAAGTGTGTAAAATGTACAGGTGTGAGTTCGGTTATAGAATGCGGTTGTCACTCCCGTAAATAACTGAACTGTGTTTGAACGCAACCGTATTAAGGACTCAAATACAGGATTGACAACCGTATTCCGCTGCTGTGTGAACGTGGCCTACACACACACACACACACACACACACACACACACACACACACACATACATTTATATATAGGGCTATATACAGGCATCTAGGTTACACCTTGGCATTACATATGATTTTATTTATTTTTTCCACAAGATGGCACTAATCTGCCTCCATTCAATACTCTGTTTTAAAAAGAAAAAAGTCTAAAATTGAAAAATGGCATAAAATGTTTTTAAAAATATTTTATGTAGAAAAATATTGTGTATAATCTAAAGGTGAATATTGTTTTGTACCATAAAATAATTGATATATTTATTAGTAATGTTTATTAATGACAATTTAATAATAATCATTTTATTTAATAATATTATTTGATTTCATAATATTTTAAAATTAATATTTAGAAAATATACTGAACTAAAATATAGTGCATTCATTTGATTAAAAAAAAAGATAAAATGTTACGATTACAGTCTTCTGTCTCTTTTGACTGCTGAGGACCACAAGTGTGAGGTGGTACAATAGGATTAAGGCTTTATTTGTTTATTTTGTCTTTACAAACATTAAAATCTTGTTTATACTAATTGCAAATAGTGATATATTACTATCCTCACAAAGTCTATATTAAAAGTGATTTTCCAAAACAACATGGTTTGCTATTTGCAACGGTGAATGAAGCCAAATGAAGATATTATTATAGGATACAGGTCCAGAGCTTAAACCTATGTGGACATGACTAAACATCAAGGTCATATGACAAAACGCTGATGGTTTGTTGCCTATTCAGTAAGGAAATTCAGTGAATGAGATTTTAGAGCCCCCTAGAGGTTAATACTGTAACTGCAACGCTTCCATTAAAATGTTACCAAACAACTAAAATGTACAAAATTAAACATACAACCATAATAAGACACCCATCCAGGGTAATATAAATAAAACTCCACCTCAAAATGCTTAATGTGTACGTTACAACCGTAAAACCGGTTAAGTTATTGATGACCCATCAATATCAAAATCACTATAACAGTGTTTATGAATGCGTCTACGACAGCTCGTTGAAGCCGTGCATTAGTCATTGACTTGGACTTGGTAAACATACTTACCTTTACAATTACGTGTTAACGTCCAGTTCGAAAAAGAGCTGCATTTAGACTGCCTGAAAGCAGGTAAGGCAATACTGCTCTGCCTCGCGCCTGAAAATACACTCCATGTCTGTAACCCCAACGCCGTAGATCGAAAAACGTTTTTTAAAACCATTCTGTTTATGTAAAGAAATCGCCTTTAGTTCGTAAGCTTTATGCTCTTGCAGAACGCATTTGCCCCTTCAGTTCAAGTAAGTCGCCATCTTTAAACAGACATTAGTAATCTGCGCAGAAAATTCTATGTAAAGTATATGATGTAAATTCAAGCAATCGAGTGACGATTGAATCGATGTGGCCTTTGTTTCCTAAGGCATTGTTTTGTGATCATTTGAGTTCATGTTGATACGTTTTGTTTATGACAGAAAGAGAACAGTTCAATGACTGTACTTTCATTATCTACTATTATCTGGCTGGCCTTCTGTCATGTGACGGCCAGGACACCCTGCTCTTGTCCTTTCAGAGACATAATTTGTTTTTTAACCTTAATGTTCTGTTGAAACTGATTTTCTTGCTGTATATTGCCACTTCAAATTCTATTAATATTAAAATTTACTTTGCTCACGTTTCTGTAACTTTGTTTGTCCTTTGACCCTAGCAAAAAATACATTGTAAGCAATAGATAAATAGACCGATAAATACATACATACATAAATATTCCAATGGTTTCCATGGCCAAATTAATTGTTCTTTGTAAATATAAACAAATTTTGATTTTTATGACTACAACACACTCCAAAAAGATGGGACAGAGGCAAAATAAAAGTGAAAAGATTATAGAATATCGAAGTTAAACTCTTTTAGTCCACAATTAGCAGGTGAACTGGTAATATGTGAGGGTATCGTGTTTGGGTAAAAAAGGAGCATCCTCCAAAGACTTGGTGTGTGTGACTCATCAAATATTTAGGTCTTTCAGTATCTATACCATACATAATATTGTGAATCCAGAGAAATCTCAGTCCGTGTAGGGAAAGGCAAAAGACCTCTGTTGAACGTGCGTCACCTTTGAGCCCTCAGATGGCATTAAATGTGAAACAGTCATGCTACTGTGTTAAATACAGCCACATGAGCTCTGGAGTACATTGGAAAACTGTTGTCTTCTGCTGCATCAAGAAATGCAACTTGAATCTCTGTTACCCAAGGAGAAAGCTATCTGTTTAATGCAGAGATGTCGTCAAGTTCTCTGGGCCGGAGCTCATCTCAGATGGTCTCAAAGACAGTGGAAATGTGTGCTGTGGTCAGATGAATCCATGTTTCATCTATTACTTTGAGGACCATCCAGACTTTTATCAGTGACAGGTACAAAAGCAAACACCTGTCATGGTATGGAGGTGCATCAGTGCAAACTTGCATATCTGACTTGCATATGTGTGAAGGTAACACTGACGTGGAGGTGTATATTGGGATTGTACATAGACATCAAGATGACAACTTTCCTGGGAAGCAAGACAGTGCCAGGCCTCATTCTGCACGTGATACAACAGAGTGGTTTCTAGACACTCTGCACTGTAGAAGGGATGTGCTTGACTGACCTGTCTGCAGTCCAGATCTGTCTCTTATGGCCCATCATGAAAAGGAAAATCAGACGACGACCACAGACTGCTGAGCAGCTGTCTTGTATCAGACAAGATTGGGCAAAAATTCCTCTTGCAAAACTTCAACAATTTCCAAACATTTAAATGAACATTTAAAAGTGTTGCAGTCATCAAAATTTAAATTTGTTTATATTTACAAAATACACTTAAGTTGGTCAGTGAAAACTGTGAAAATCTTTTTGTTGTACTTTTGTCAGTTAAATTAATTTGAAAGAGAATTAACAAAATCACAGATTCTTGATTTTATTGCATTTTACAAAATGTCACAACTTTTCTGGAATTGGGGTTTTATGTTTGTTTTTTTTTCAGCTATTAAAAGGCCTAGGGTCCTCTCAGTCCCCAAACAACATGCAGATCAGAACGTCTTTCAGAACACTCTTTGTTATGGCATGACATTTAAAGCAAATTATGTAAGCATAGGATAGTGGATCATTCAAAATAACACTAGTTTATGTGTCTTTAAGAGCATGATGGATATTATCAGTAATCCATCTGAATAATGAAATTATTAAAGCACAAGCACATCTGTCTGTCTCAACATCCATTAGTGTCAATTTATGAACAACAAATCTTTGGCAGAAGCCAAATATTTCAGGAAAACAAACTTGTGATTTCCTTCCTAAAATAAGCACTGAATATATGCAAACCAACAGAAGTGTAATAGTGTTAATTATTTATGATAATATGAAATTAAGCATATAATAGGGATATTCACATTGATCAGGCATAACATTATGACCACCTTCCTAATATTGTATTGGTCCCCTTTTGCTGCCAAAACAGCTCTGACCCATCGAGGCATGGACTCCACTAGACTCCTGAAGGTGTGCTGTGGTATCCGGCACTAAGATGTTAGCAGCAGATCCTTTAAGTCCTGTAAGTTGTGAGCTGGGGCCTCCATGGATCGGACTTGTTAGTTCAGCACATCCCACAGATGCTTGATTGGATTGAGATCTTGGGAATTTGGAGGCCAAGTCAACACCTCAAACTCATTGTTGTGCTCCTCAAACCATTCCTGAATCATTTTTGCTTTGTGGCAGGACGCATTATCCTGCTGAAAGAGGCCACAGCCACCAGGGAATACTGTTTCCATGAAAGGGTGTTCATGGTCTGCAACAATGCTTACATCCACATGGATGGCAGGAAAGTTTCCCTGCAGAACATTGCCCAAAGCATCACACTGCCTCCGCTGGCTTGCCTTCTTCCCATAGTGCATCCTGGTGCCATGTGTTCCCGAGGTAAGTGACGCACATGCACCCGGCTATCCATGTGACGTCATTCATCAGACCAGGCGCCTTCTTCCATTGCTCCGCAGTCCAGTTCTGATGCTCCCGTGCCCACTGTTGGTGCTTTCTGACACCTTTCTATCAGAACCAGCATTAACTTCTTGAGCAATTTGAGCTACAGGAGCTCGTCTGTTGGATCGGACCACACAGGCCAGCCTTCGCTCCCAACGTGCATCAATGAGCCTTGGCCACCCATGACCCTGTCGCTGGTTCACCACTGTTTCTTCCTTGGACCACTTTTGATAGATACTGACCACTGCAGTCTGGGATCACCCCACAAGAGCTGCAGTTTTGGAGATGATCTGACCCAGTCGTCTAGCCATCACAATTTGGCCCTTGCCAAACTCGCTCAAATCCTTACGCTTGCCCATTTTTCCTGCTTCTAACACATCAACTTTGAGGACAAAATGTTCACTTGCTGCCTAATAAATCCCACTAACAGGTGCCGTGATGGCACCTGTTAGTGGGATTTATTAGGCAGCAAGTGAACATTTTGTTCACTCCACCCGTCAGTGCTCATAATGTTATGCCTGATCAGGGGTGAGTTTCCTGAAAGCATCGTTAGCCAACTATGGTCCTAAATCCCATTGAACTCTATTGGTAACGATGGAACTTGCAACCATAGTTCTCTTTGGGAAACGCACCCCAATGTAGTTCCAAACCTAGGTTTGGGAGGAGCCTTAACATTCAGTCCTGTCAATCATCATTAAGAGTGTATATAAGCAGCAATCACTGCGTCATCAGCTGCCCTCTTGTGGTGTAAAACAGTTTCATGTCACAAATTTCATGTCACAAAACTAGATATCACACTATATCAAGACCTGAAGTGTTTTTTACCAATAAAGTTCAGTTAACCTTTAATCACGAGTCAAACCATCCTGTGCCTTTTTAATGATATATTTTGATGTTGTGAGTCAGTCAGTTTTGGGAAGGTTAACAGATCTGTCTGCCATATGTTATCTCAAATACTGGTCATTTAACCCACAGCCTTGAGAACATTTTGGCATTGGAGATATAATACAATGAAGATAATGATGAATGTTTTTGGAAAACATTCTCAAATCATTCCACACAATGGGTGCCTCATATTTTTAAAGGCCTTGAGGACTTCAAGTGCTAATAAATTGAGTATGTTGGATTTGTGCCTTAAAAAACTAACAAGGTTGACATTTAGATTTTTCCTCAAGGACAAGAGGCTACATGGGGATTAGAGATTTTAATGCTGAAATTCCTATATCCTGGTTTTAATAATCAGATGTTTACTGTACAAAATCTTTGTATAGTGACATTTTAAGGTCCCAGACTGATTTTAAAGTAATAAAAAATGAGATAAGATAATGTCATTATGATACTTTTACATATAATTAAAAAAAAAATTGTGATAGGCTATCATTTTAATAATGTGGAGTTATGATGATAACATGGTTGGACACATGGGGACAATAATAATTGAAATTAAAAAAAAAAAAAATATAGAGAAACATTATACATTTAAAAAAATACCAGATTTTATTTTTTATTTTTATATCAAAACTTGGACATCTTCTGGACATTGATCGGATACATCCTCATGAAGAAAGAAAACAAATAAATTAAAGTTGGATTCCCCCCCCTTTTTTTTTCTAATCTGCAGGAAAATGCCTAAAGACATAGCCTAATGCTATTCATATTTATATTCCGTTTTTATATGCATGATGCACACAACATGAATGGAATGACACATGTACACTTTTCAGGTTCAACACTTGAAGCCTAGCGCTCTTTGTTTTTGTCATTGCCAACAATTTGGCACTCATTGCCGCTACGTGTTGAGCTGGAGAGAGTCAGTGTGAAAAGCGAAGTGGGCGGGGACAGACTTCACCTTGTCTTCACGGCTCCCATACAGCACAGCTGTGTGTGCGGGCATTCAGACACGCGCGTGGGTCTTTTCATTTCTTTCTTTAAATCAGGAATCCGGACAGTGTCGGGAAATGATATTTGCGATTGATGTGTATTAGTCTCTAACGGACGCATATACTTAGAAATCACCTCACAGGAGGGCATCTGATTAATTTTTTGCAAGATAATAAAATAAAATGGATAGCTCAGACAAGGAGAACAGGTCGGATGAAGAATTTGAATCACCTGAAGAAGAGGAGGTAGACCCGAGAATTCAGGTAGATTGTCCTTGATATTTTTTCTTAAATGGATGTCAGTGTATCAAATGAGATGGTTTCAAATAGCCTACACTTATTCATTTACACATTGAAGGGTTTTATATCACATTTTCCTTATCGGCGACACTGCATGTTAATCCTATTATTGACTTCTTGACACTGAGAGGAAATTATTGATTAATTCGCCGCAACTTGCTTTTTATTGACGGCTCGTCTGCGGCACTGGTGCCCCAATTCAGTGTTGCCAGATGTCGTTGGAAAAACAAGCCACCTGCTCTGACAAAACACACAAATATGCCTGAAAGAAGCGACGCCAGTTTTTTTTTTTTTTTTATCGCCAAGAGAATATCCTGATTTAATCGATTTGATGTATTGTAGCATAAACTTGAAATGCACAATTTGAAGAATGTCTGGGAAAAGACTCTACACTTGAGTAAACAAACTAGCCTAGCGAATATAAAGTGACAACTGCTATTGCTGGTTTATCATGCTTCATTATGCTTTGGATGCCAAGAACTCTCAGTAATGAAGAAGTAATAGCCTAATAATAATCGCAAACCGACACTGTCCATATTTTATCGACTTTATGATTTGTATAGTTGATTATAAAAAGCGGAAATGGCAACACGGCATCAGTTGTTGCCTTTTAGAGCCCTGCTGCTTATTAGAGGTCTCACAGATCTAAATATATTTGCATATGTAGCATCAACCAAGTTTTCTCTCACTTCTTTGCGCTACTGCAGTTTATGAGATACAAATGAAAATGAATCCCTCAATGGGATATGTCCATTTAACATTTCTGACTCTTGAGTTTTCTTCACAGGGAGAGCTGGAGAAGCTGAATCAGTCCACAGATGACATCAATAGATGTGAAACTGAGCTTGAGGTATGACTGAACAAACCAACATCCAAAAGTTTCAACTGAATGAATGGTGAAATGAAAGTTATGCAATAAATATAATATATTTGATTAATAAATGAATGCCTTTTCAATTTGGACTGCTTATTGATAGTGGTAATTTTCCATTTCTATGCATATATATACACACACATATTATATAAAATATGTGTATTTTCTTTTTGCCAGGATTTCACACTTCTTAAAATATCATATATGTTGGTAAATTGTTAATAGAAATCACCTGTCTTAAGTTTGGATTTTGTACCACAGCACACCAAGGAACAGAATGTGTGTAATGTCAGGATTATGCAATAGATCAAGTGTTCCTTGAGCACCATAAATGACTGGAACTTGTATCCAGTAAAATCAGTAAGTGAATTCTGTGCTTCACACATTGAAAAAGTAAACTTAAAAAAACTGATGAAAGACCTTATGTTTGGATCATTTTATTTTATGCAACAAAATCCAATGACAAGGAATATGATATTTGGCATTCATATACTTTAAATTTTTTTTAAGCAGAGCATTTTTTATTTTTTTTTAGCAGAGTCAAGTGCGGATCTCAGAGATACAGCATGCCGTAAACAAGGACATGTTTAGACAAAAACACACTCAGCTGGTCAGACTCAGTCATGTGGTCACTTTGGTCACACTGAATTGTCCCGATGCCATTGAGTTCATTGTTTGGGCATGTCCTGTAATGTAATAATTAAATAAAATGACTTCGCTAGTCAGAGGCGAAGGAGAAATACTTTCTCAAAGCTTCTCAAAACTGCCTGTTTGCCAATTTCTCTGGCAGTCCAGCTCCTGAAGCAAAAAAAACACAGTCTTCCTTACTGAACAAATTAGCAAGTTGTTTCCTGCAGATGAAATGAATAAAGAAGGGCACGCGCTAACTATATTGGAATTTAAGAGTTGGAAGAGGAATGAAGATTTTTATAGATTGATTAGTGTTTCTCTAAACTTCATAAAACACAATTGAAAGCTTCTGGATTGTTTTGTACTAACAAAAAGTTGTGCATGCAGTAGCAATAGTTGTCAATGTTTATGCAGACTTTCTTGACCCATTCCAACTCTGATGATTGTTCTAAGAATCCCATAATTGAGCTATTTGGCTGTAAACCAAATTAGTGTTGCTTTTGCGTCACTGTCCATGTTGCACTTCAACGGGGACTTAAGATTTAACTCTTGGTGTTCTCTTTTTCCTGGTATTGGAGTCTGTTGCAAATAATCTGTGTGTTGACGAATGGGATTTAATCTAATTGCTTTGCCATGGGCAATAAATGGAAAATAACGATTGAATTACATTTATGAGAAAGCTTGTTTACAACTCAAGAGAAAAGCGTATTTTTCCATGTGCTTTAGACATCTTCACAGTCACAGATCTTCTTGCAAATCTGATTACAGATAAACTGATTTTACTCCCCTTTTATGTATAGCACTTTTGATGTGCAAAGTAGTTGACCCAAATGCCATGACAAGTTGAAATGAAAGTCATTTCACTGTACAATTCTTAGAATGTTTAACATTTATTATATACTTAATATAATTATGTAGTTGGGAACATTCCTTGTGTTTCCAATTACTCAATTGATTTCAGATGTTGTCAGCATAAATCAATATGGTAATTTCTATTAAGATTTTTATGCCATCTGAACTCTGCATATAGTTTATTTTGGTATGCATTATGTGTTACCTTTGATCAACAATGTTCAGAATAGAAATGCTGTATTGAAATTATAATTCTGGTCAATACCAGTAAGATAATACATATTTTTTATGTTATGGCCAATATTAAAATAATAATATTTTGTCTGAACTTAAAATAAATAAATAAATGCCCCAATGTACAGTAGAAAAAATGTATATTAATTTTTAGCTTTGCTAGAAAAATTACATTCAATTACATTTTATTTATTATTTTTTGTGTTGCTTGATGTACAATTTTTATGCCATTTGATTATTATAATTAATAATAATATTTTAATCTTTATAATTAATTATTTGTTTTTAAAGATTAATTTTAAGAGTACGGTTACATGACAATAATGCACTAAAAATGTATGTTTTTCCTTTGCGTTTTTCACGTACAGATGACAGTGTTATCAAAGCGCTGTATTATGCATGCCAGGCCAATAGTTGGCGATGTCACTTTGTAAAGAAATACTACGTGCCTATAGACTGAACATGTTATTCGCATGTGGTTGACGTCACCGTTTTCACAGATTTGTGTTTTTGTAGTTTACACGGAGAAGATAACAGTATCATTTTCAAAAGCTTGCACTTTTAAACCCGTTTTTTCAAAAGTTTGCGTCGTCAGGCCCCCAAAATGTTGCTGTCGTGTAAATGAATGGCCAAAACGCATAAAGTTTTTTGTTTTTAGTTGAAAACGGTTATCAAATAGGACAAATTAGTGAATTACAATTAAATATCCAATACCGACAGATTCGATAAAAAAAAAAAAAAAAAAGTCTCTAATATTTGCTGGTTACCAAAATGGTACCGATATATTGTGTATCCCTAAACATATCCATTTTATTGTTCATGTTTTGTCCATCTCTAGGATGCCAGGCAGAAGTTTCGTTCCGTGCTGGTGGAAGCCACTTTAAAGCTGGACGAACTGGTGAAGAAGATTGGGAAAGCGGTGGAGGAATCGAAACCGTACTGGGAGGCCCGGCGGGTGGCACGGCAGGTGAGGCCAATCAATTATCTCTCCAAACAAGAATCCAATATTATCTTCCTAAAGCCAACTTTACCCACACAGCATCTGTTTTTAGTTGGCACTCCACCATTTTGTCTGCAGTGTGTTTTCTTTTATCCCTCTCTGGAGACTCTTGTGCTATCAGCTTGTTATCTGCTATGAGCTAGATGGCATGGAAGCATTAACTGTAGATCTGTCACAGGTGGCTGGCTTCATTCAACGAGGCATAAAAGACTTTGCTGAGAGAGAGCGAATGTTTAAATGCTCAAATCTCGGTTCCCTTTTCTCAAAGGCCTGTGCTATTCTAAGAGAAGATATCAGTTTATCTCGGTTAGTGCGTTGCAGCTGGGGCATTGGGGGGTTGGTGTAAAATGTCTCATTTGCTTTGACTTATAAAGGCAAAGTTCTTCAGATTTATACAACACTTGGTAAACTTTATTTGACTGAATCAGTAACAACAGTAGCGTTGACCTGCTCTGAAACTGGGGCAATATAGTTTAGGAGCGTTATGCTTTTCACTCCTTGAAGGAAGAATTGTAAGTGGCCTATTTAATTTCACTGACAAAGCACTTGAAGTTTTCTTGGTGGTGAAGGAGAGCGATGTGCCCTTAGTTATTGTTTTCCTCAGGGACAAACAGAAGTGTTTTTATGGAAACAGTCCCTTCTAGGTTGTCAAGCTCTTTTATAATGAGAAATGTGGAGATGATTCATTTAAACTAAACATTTAAACATTTTGTTCTTCTGAAGGATGAGCTTTTATACTGACAGGTTATTCTAATTTGAAACACCAGTTGCTCTAAGCGAAAAGTGTTTTGTCATGCATTATACTACATCGTCTATGATAAACTGCTTCTGTTGGGGGAAAACTCCTCAAAATGTACAAACAAAAGTGTGCTATTATTATTATTATTATTATTAAAGGGATAGTTCACCCAAAAATGAAAATTGTCATTAATTACTCACCCTCATGTTGTTCCAAACACGTAAGACTTTCGATCATCTTCTGAACACAAATGAAGATATTTTAGATGAAATCTGACAGATTTCTGTCCCTCCATTGACACTTAAACCACTTATCTACCACTTTGATGCTTTCAGGTCATAAAGAGATCGTAAAATGAATCCATATTAATCTACTGGTTTAGTCAACATTTTCTGAAGAGGCACGATTGATTTATATGATGAATAGGTTGAATTTAGGCTTAAAGATGAGTGACACTCTTACAGGTTTGACATGTATGGAAGAGGATTAGGGCCAAGCAATAATAAAAAAATAAAACCATCTCGAGATTAAAGTTGTTAAATTTCGAGAAAAAAATCGTTAAATTTCAAGAAAAAAGTCGAGATAAAATGTTGAGAATAAAGTCATTAAATTACGAGAACAAATTTCGTTAAATTATGAGAAAAATGTCGTTAAATTTCGAGAAAAAAGTCGAGATCAAATGTTGAGAATAAAGTCATTAAATTACGAGAAAAAAGTCGTTAGATTATGAGAACAAATTCGTTAAATTATGAGGAAAAAAAGTCGTTAAATTTCGAGAAAAAAGTCGAGATCAAATGTTGAGAATAAAGTCATTAAATTACGAGAAAAAAGTTGTTAAATTACGAGAACAAATTCGTTAAATTACGATTTTTTTTTCTCAGAATTTAACGACTTTTTTCTCATAATTTAATGAGTTTATTCTCAACATTTTATCTTGACTTTTTTCTGGAAATTTAACAACATTTTTCTCATAATTTAACGAATTTGTTCTCGTAATTTAACAACTTTTTTCTCGTAATGTATTTAGAGTGTATTTTCAACATTTTATCTCGACTTCTTTCTCGAAAATTAACAAGTTTTTTCTTGAAATTTAACAACTTTAATCTCGAGATGGTTTTATTTTTTTTAATATTGCTTGGCCCTAATCCTCTTCCGTAGACATGAGAGTTCATAATTGATGACCATTTTTATAAATTTTTGGATGAACTAACCCTTTAATTATTTTTTTTTTTACTACTACTAGAAATATGATTAATATTTATGATGAATCTTTGCCTTATGTACAAGCATGCCTTATATTATTATTAACCATTGCTTGATGCACAAATATGCCTATTATTAAAATAATTTAATATTAAAATATTAATATTCATCATCATAATTATCTTATATTAATATTTGCTTAATGCTCAATTATGCTTTTTATTATTGAAATAATAATAATAATAATAATAATAATAATAATAATACTATTAGTAATAATAATATTTATAATTAATCTTTGCTTGATATACCATTTTATGTAATATCTGTTTTTGTCTATGTGGACAGGATATTTTGACCCAAATTCCCAGAAGGGCAAGACTGACATTTATGGTTATCAATCAAATATGTAACAGAGATGTCAGGCTTTACACTGCATGATCAGTGCCTTCTCTCTCTCTCTCTCTCTCTGCAGTGAACACTTGACTGCAGTGAAGCTTTAACTGTTTCTTATCTCTGCAGTTTACCATGTCTCTCTCCCCCCACCCCTGCACTGTCTCTTGACAGTCTCCCCCTGAATTTCCACCAGTATATTTAGAAAATCATTTCAAAATAACCACTTATGACCTCTTTTGCCACTTTTATTTTTTGTAAGCATCAGTGGAAATCCCCCCTAAATTCAAATGTTACCTTATTTAGAGCTAATTTGTTTTCTTCTGAGCTTGTTCTTTGTTTAAAAAAATCAATTCTGCAAGACAACATCCTTTTTTCTTTATATATTTATATGTGCTATTTTCAGAGAAGCAGCTGGAGAGATCATTAAGTTTCCATTGTCTTTCTGAATAAAAGGCCTTGTCTTGTTTTTAAAAGGGGTCAGTTTGATGTACCATGAAACCATACTGTAACTTTAAGAAGTTAAAACATCTTGTTCATCTAGCAGGAGAGTATATTTTCTCATACAAGTGCTATTTGTTTGCACTCTGCATTTGGATTGGCCCACTTCAAAGTCTAGTTTGCACTTATACAACCATCAAAATGCATGGATCACAAGGCTTCAGCAGTTGTCAGAATCTTTTAGCTCTGAAGGCAGCTCTGAAGACTCTGGAGTTTAGATGGAATTAGTGATAAGGTATAATGAATGCAAGAACCACGTATGACTGGTCTGCTGATTCAAGGATGGAATTTTTTTTCAGAACTGTTCTCATATTAATAATTCAGAACACATTTCTCATTAAGAGCTCTTCTGAATAATGCACACACATACTCATTCTCATATACACTCATATATACATCAGTTTTCCGTTTAATGCTCTTCCAGTATGTTTTGTAAAATATAATTTATGAAGACTTCAGCATTATCATTCATTATTAAGAGCCGTGAAAAGGTGAATTAAATGAATGAAGTTGCGTATTTTACCACAATTATTTTGGTTGCATTCAAGGGATAGTTCACACAGAAAGGAAAAGTGTCATAATTTTTTCACCCTTGTTTCATTCCAAATCTTTATGACTTTTTTTCTGCAGAATACAAATTTTATTTTTTTGAAAGTCAATTTGGTCCAGTGTTGTTTTGGCCATTTACACTGCCGGCATGGTTTTCTCATGCTCACCAAGACTGCATTTATTTTATGAATAATACAGTAAAAACAATAATGCTCTGAAATGGTTAAAAAGAACTCTTTTCTATTTGAATATATTTTAAAATTTTATGTATTCCTGTGATGGCAAAGCTGAATCTTCAGCGGCCATTACTCAAGTCTTCTATATGATGATTTGCTGCTCAATGTTGAAAACAGTTGTGCTGCTTAATATTTTTGTGGAAACCATGATACAGGATTTAGGATGAATGAAATTCTTTGATGAATGAAAGTTCAAAAGAACATAATTTATTTTAAATATAATTTTTGTAACGATGTAAAAGTCTTTAATGTCATTTTTGATCAAATGTAATGCATACTTGCCTAATAAAAGCATTAATTAAAAAAAATAATGTACTGAACCTAAACTTTCAAATGATAGTGTACATATAGAGATCTTAATTGTACAATTGCAAAACCAGTGTGTTTATTTCTCTGATCCTAATAAGAATTAAACAGAATTTTGCAATTGTACCTTTGAGACTTTTGCATGTAAATAACTTGCATAATGATTTGCTAGCCTCATGTTTAGGTAATCATTATATAACCGCAATGTAGAGCGTGGAAAATGAGTACCAACACTGAACTGCTCTGATTTAGAAGACAAGGGAAACCTTTTTGCTGTGATGTGTCCTCAGAGCACTTGAACACAGAGAAGGACCTTTATGCTGCCAGCGATTTGTCATGTCCAGTAATGATTTCAATGGTCTCGCTCAGCACTTCAGTTTAAGAAGCGGGAACCGCTCATCACAGCTAAAACACCTGCAGCTATGTGCTGGTGTCATCGAACTCTCTCAGAGGGCCACTGCAGCCTTCTCATAAAAATATGGGTAGTTTGTATATAAATTCTTAAGCTTTATGACTACCTCAGATGTCCTAAATGTGGCCTTGTGTTTTCCTTAGGCCAGTATTATTGCAATGTTTGTGCTTTTCCTGGTTGTATGGTGTCATGGGATAATTAAAAATAATGTTGTTAATTTGTTCATGAAATGTTTAGTTTAAAGCTTTGAAATTTAGCCTCAAATATTGTTGTTGTTGAGAGCGTATTAGCAGTTATTACCCATGACATAAGTTTATTGATTGAGTTGGATACAATTAGACTAATAGTAGGCCGGCCTACACAAAGGCCAATGTTGCTTGGCAAGTAAAAAGTTTTATAATAAGATTTTATGTATGGTATGTGTAAACATCCTTAAACACTAGGCATATTATGACATTATGAAGCATTCCCAGCTAACAAAAATATGTTCTAAGAATGTTTTGCTATTATTCCCATTTCTGAATGTTCTCCAAATGTCCAGTTTTTTTTTTTTTTTTTAAATGTTTTTGGTTATGGGACCATTATAGGAACGTCATTTTTGAATTTTCTCAAAATGTTGCAAAAAAAGTAGTAACATTTACAAAACATTAGACGAACATCCAACTAAACATTGCTTCCTATAGAAACATTCAATGAATGATGTATAAATATTTTTGAGAACATTATTAAAGACCAGATAATTCTGAACAAATGTTCTATTTACATAATTGGAAAACTGTTTGTTCATAACTTTGAAAGAAACCTTGCCAGAATGTTAGGTGAATTCTAAGAACATCCCCTGTTTGCTGGGTTTTTTTTTGAAAATGCATCTTTTTTAATATAACCCAACCTAAAAACCCCAAAGAGACATTTTTAATAAAAGACTGAACTACAGGAAAGCATTGCATTCATAAAAATGGCATCATTGCAAAATGTTTATGATAATGTTATCAAATCAGGCCAGAAAGTTTATTTTTTATGTAAGATTCAACTTTTTTATTTATTTATTTATTTATTTTTTTTTACTTATCTGTGTCAGTCATTACTGAAACTTGATTATTTTGGGTAGAGGATTGAATTGCACATGCATTGTACATTTGAATTATTACCAGTGTTACATTTACTGAGCATTACATTTATCATTTCTTTCCCCTAATGATCCTGAATCCTTATGTAGCATTAATGGACCTTTGCCTTAGACCACGGGCCTTTCTTGGATGGTTTGGTCTTTCTAACAACTGAAAAGCTGTTGGCAACAGTGTAAAATGTGGTTCCCTGTTGCCTTGTTATACAGGGAAAATTTGTTTGTCAGCTTTATTGCATCATTTTGGCAGTCAAACATTGAGTCATACTGAGGCTTAACAGTGAAATCCCTCAGATAATGTTCTGCAGTGTTTGGCTGTGAATCAGGAGGGATGGTTGTTAATGCCTTTTATCACATTCACGGCTGTCTGTCCTCTTTTCCTCTCTTGTCTGATTGATTGTTTGTCCTGTACTCATCCTCACATGGCATATGTGTTGGTAGGAAGTAATAAACCAGAGTACTGAGGTGAAAATTGTGTCCATTTGCAGGAGCCCTTGTGACCTCTGTTGGAGAATTGGGAATTGGACTGTATGTGTGCTTGTTTGGTGGTAAACTGCTATAGATGTTTAATGGTGACCGCATGGCACCAAAGCAGATTTATTGAAATCAGTTTATGAGTCATAACCCCTATGCTGCCTTCCGCCTTCAGTCAATAAGCTTTGGAGAATTTCATAATGGCTATATTTATCACAAGATTAAGCTACACTTTGTTTTTTAACGAGAATGTATTGGGGGTTTTATTGTGTAGAAAATGTATTTTTGGCCCTAATTCAGTTCACAAGGTTTACTTTCTGCTACAGAAATGTTTGATAAGAAACCCTTTTGTTTCACATTTAAGTTCGAAGTCCCAGTAGCCCAGTGTGCATTGAAGCAATAAAAGCATTAGTCTTGAGAGGGGTTATCTTCATGTCAAAAACAGTCACAAATGAGCTTGTTTTTATGCCAGTCAAACGAGATGTATAAAGCATTGCAAAAGACTTTATTTTTTAAGCCACAACATGTACAATTGGTTAATGACATCAAAAAAGCATGTCAACTGGGTCACCATGGACCCAAAACATCTCATTATGAGGCTGTCTCTGCATTATTTTTGGTCAGAATTTGATTAAAGCTGGAGTGCTTTGATGCAATAGGATTTTTTTCCATAAACAAAGACAAGTACTTTTTCTGTCTATTTAATTGCAATAATGTTAATAATCAGCTTCTCTGTGTAAAAGTTCTCTGAACTTAAATCACATCAAAAATGATTAAATCAGATGATTTTTGTGCAGCTTGTTAAATATTAGATGTGGTTTATTTCACTGCCTCACTTTGCTGCGTAACTGATTTGAAACAGTTAGCTTTAACACGCTACTCCTCAGGAAATAACTTTTGACCTCAGAGTACTTCTGAGTGTAATTTGAATGAATATTTTAACAAGTTTTTCCCTGCATGAACATGAAAGCTTCTGAAGTTTTGACTTCTGCTGAATTTTTAAGAGTACTGACCATTTCAAAGACCTTATAGCTTGATCGTTGTTTTATGTTCTCACACTAAAATATACTCGCTAATAATGCCTCAAGATTATTTTATTTTACTTTACTTTACAACCTGCTACACCAGCCCTTCTATCCTTCCGTGTCCTTTACTGTCTTGCCATCTTCAGTGACCTTAAAGGGTTAGTTTACCTAAAAATGAAAAGTCATTTATTACTCATCCTCATGTCGTTCCACACCCATGAGACCCATTGTTTATCTTCGGAACACAAATTAAGATATTTTTGATAAAATACGATGGCTCAGTGAGGCCTGCTTTGACAGCAAGATAATTAACTCTTTCAGATGCCCAGAAAGATAAGACATTTAAAACAGTTTATGTGACTACAGTGGTTCAACCTTAATGTTAAGAAGTGACCAGTACTTTTTGTGCACCAAAAAAACAAAATAATGACTTTATTCAACAATATCTAGTGATGGGCCATTTCAAAACGCTGCTTCACGAAGCTTCGATTTCAGTAAACGAGGCTTTGTTACGTCATAAGTGTTTCGAAACTTCAGTGGTTCACCATTGGGGGGCGTGACTTTGGCAGTTTGATACAAGCTGAGGATGAGGGCAAGTAATTAATGACAATTTTCATTTTTGTGTGAATTAACCCTTTAATATATAGCTTGATTGTTGTCTTTTTATGTTTTGTGTTCACACACTAAAATGTAATTGCTGATGACGCATCAATATTATTTTATTTTATTTTATTTATACTTGCTACACCAGTCCTTCCATCCTTCTGTGTCTTTTCCTGGATGGATTGGAGGTCTGTCCTGCCATCTGCTGTGATCCCCTGCTGTCAGCTCTTCATGGCAATGCGGCAGCATCACGTCAACTTTGAAGCCTGAGCTAAAAATAGCCTGTGTGTGAATGAAGGGATGGAGAAAAAAGAAAAAATATTGAGTTGTCTCAAATGAAAAACTATAATAGGACAGATTGGAGGAAAGGTAGAAGATTATCCAAGGGACTGCCATTTTACAGTGTTTGATACAGTGCACATTCAGTTCTGAGTCTTGTAGCATTCAAGGTCTTATAGTAGAGATGTATAATCACCTTCACTGGGTGACAGACATATCCAGAATGTTGTTTTATCATGATAGTCACATGAATGTTCACGCTGCTCTTTACCTGTATAATAAAGGTAATTGTCATTTCAAAGGGCACCATATAATGTTTTACATATGTTTGTGTGTGTATGTGTGTTGATAGATACATACCATAGATAGAGAGCGTAAGCAATATTCTGTTTAAATGCAGAATGTAAACTTCGAATGAAATACTGGTATGATATAAATTTCAGAGTTAATTTATTTGATCTCTCTATGCTGTAAATCTCTCTTCAAAGAGAAAAACTGCCTCATTGCCGCTGGTTGCAAAACTGATCCCGTTTTGTTTCGCTAAGTAGTCATTAAGAGGTTTCCGCAGGCTTTTTCTGTTAGTGGGAGTAACGTGGAGATTAGAGTTCAAAAGTGAAGGAATGGGAAAGGATTATGTTTTGGACCGATTTAGCATGGCTTGCTTTAATTCTCCATAAAGGAAGTTCAAGGGTGATTTTAATATGTCACCATACAAGAAGTTCTGTGCATGAGTAAAGTTTCTTCATCTCTTGTACTGTTGCTTCATGGATAATCCACAATGTTGTTTACTTTGGTAGTGCACTGTTTATGTAATTGCCCTCTGCCTGTCCCCTAGACTCAGCTGGAAGCACAGAGATCCACGCAAGACTTCCAGAGGGCCACGGAGGTACTGCGGGCGGCCAAAGAGACCATCGCCCTGGCTGAACAGAGGCTGTTGGAGGATGACAAGAGGCAGTTTGACTCGGCCTGGCAGGAGATGCTAAATCACGCAACACAGCGAGTGAGTAATGCGAAGTTGTCGGATGGTAGAATGAGGTGTACCAGGAAATACTCAAACATCCTTGTTTTGGTTTATAGGTGATGGAGGCAGAGCAGATAAAAACACACAGTGAGCTACTGCACAAGGAGACCGCTGCCAAATACACTGCCGCCATGAGCCGAATGAAACAGCTGGAGAAGAAGCTCAAACGCACCATCAACAAGTCTAAGTATGCACCAATTAATTTGTCAAACACACAAGCATTCACTGATACCATTTAGGCTAGTAATAGTCTTTACTTAATATGTCTGCATCTTGCACACAGAAATGGCATGAGAATCCTCAAACAGTCAGTGGATTGTTGCTATGTTGTATGTTTATGGGGACTGAAGGTTTTACTTTGTTGTCATAGTTAAAGGATTAGTTCACTTCAGAATTAAAATTACCTGATAATTTACTCAGCCCCATGTCATCCAAGATGTTCATGTCTTTCTTTATTCAGTTAAAAAGAAATTAAGGTTTTTGAAGAAACATTCCAGGATTTTTCTCAATATAGTGGACTTCAGTGGGGACCAACAGGTTGAAGGTCCAAAGAGCTTCAAAGGGCTCTACACAATCCCAGATGAGGAATAACGGTCTTATCTAGTGAAACAATCTGCCATTTTCTAAAAAATAAAAATTATATACTTTTTAACCACAAATGCTTGTCTTGCACTAGCTCTGCGGTGCACCACGCATTACGTAATCATGTTGGAAAGGTCATGCGTGTGACGTAGGCGGAAGTACTGAGCAAGTGTCAAACGGCCTTTATAAAAAAAGGTAAAACAACGATGTCGGATAATTTTGAAGTTTGAGAAGAAAATGAGATGGAGTTTTTTGTGGTACTTCTGCCTGCGTAACGGTCAATCTTTCCAACTTGATTTCGTAATGCGTGGCGCATCACAGAGCAATGCAAGATGAGCATTTGTGTAAATTTTTATTTTTTTAGAAAATGACCGATTGTTTCACTAGATAAGACCATTATTCCTCGTCTGGGATCGTGTAGAGCCTCATATTCACAGGCCATGCCCTCCCAAATGAGTACTGTGCAACAAACTGCACCGGGATCCATTAAGTTTTTACCCTAGCCTAGCTACGCCTCCGCTCATCGAACACACACACATGTAAAATCATAAACCTTGAAAGCTTAAAGGGTTAGTTCACCCAGAAATAAAAATTCTGTCATTAAATACTCACTCTCATGTTGTTCCAAACCCGTAAGACTTTTTTCATCTGAGGAACAAAAATGAATATATTTTTAATAAAATCTGGGCGATTTCTGTCCCTGCACTACCACTTTTATTCACTTACAACATTCAATGCACATATCAGTTGTGGTAAACAGAAGCTCAAGCATGTTTGAAGCACGCCAGAACCAGTGAGGTTCATTCTCGTGTGTTACGCAGCACATTTGAGCTTCCGCAAGAGGTTTGTTCTCGCGCATCAAGCGGGTTTGTTTGAGCTTCTGTTTATGTTCGCTGATCAATATTTATATGTGAATAAAAGCCTAAATTTAGTCTGTTCATCATATAAAGCGGTTGGGTCTCTTCAGAAATTTTGGACTAAACCATTCAATTCATATGGATTAGTTTTACGATCTCTTTATGAACTTTTTGAAGCGTCAAAGTGGTAGTTGCGTGGACTGTCAATGGAGAGTACAGAACCGGCTCAGATTTTTATTAAAAATATCTTCACTTGTGTTCAGAAGATGAATGAAAGCCTTATGCGTTTGGAACAACACGAGGGTGACTAACTCTTTTGGGTGAACTATCCCTTTAGGTCACTTTGGATAAAAGCGATTCAATAAATGTAACGTAAATGTCGCTGCCACAGAATGAAACGATAAAATGTGACTGCACACTTGCAGAGCATTGGCCAATTGTTCACGTCTATGATTTTGTCTATTTTCGTAGAGTATGTTTATAGTCTTAATGTCTCAGAACAAAAAACAAACTGGGTCAGTCAGTTTATATGTCAGTCAGATACTATCTTTCTTTCTTAGTTGGCAGGTTTTGCTCGTAATTAGTTTATGATGAGAGTCAGCCGTCTGTGAGACTAGACTCATGTTAAACCCATAAATATCAGTGGGGGCGCCTTTTAGGTGGGTTTCTCACGTGTGATGGTGACTCAGCTGGCTCAACTCTATTACCGAACCCTGTTAATCTTGTCTCTCATCGTTTGATTAATGTATCTGCATATGTGAACAGTTGCCATGGTGATATGTAAGATGCTATTTATAGGCCTTTACAGTACAGTAGATCTAATCACTTTTTTCTCACTCTTTTTCAGGCCCTACTTTGAAATGAAAGCAAAATATTACTTGCAGCTTGAGGTACTTATCATGCAACATCTATAAGTCATTTATAAGTGCTAAATACACACTGCAAAAAGATCATTTGTAGCCATTTTATAATATTTAAAAAATATAAATATCTAAAAATCTACTTAACATTTAACATTGACAAAAAAATTCTTGTTTTAAGAATACGATTTTAAGAAATTTTGTAAGGTTTTTGCTTAAAACAAGGGAAAACATTGCCATTGGAGTAAGAAATTTAATATTAAATATTCAAAAATAAAATCTTCTCATATATATTAATATGGAATATATATATATATATATATATATATATATATATATATATATATATATATATATATATATATATATATATATATATATATATATATATATATATATATATAAATTTTTTTTTTTTAATAATTTAATCTGTTTACCTGTATTTTTCTGTCCTTTTCTATTTTAGGCCATGCTTCCATGTTACTTCCGTATTTTGTTTAATGTCAACTCAGTTTTTTGTCTTCCTCTCTTAAGCAACTGAAGAAGAATGTGGATGATCTCCAGGCCAAGCTGACGCAGGCTAAAGGGGAATATAAATCAGCCCTCAGGAACCTGGAGATGATCTCAGATGAGATCCATGAGCGCAGACGTTCCTGCGGCATAGGCCCACGGGAGAGAGGCGTGGGTGCAGAGGGTGATGGTGTCATTGGTGAAGACTTAACTGCCTTCAAAATGGAGTCTGATGGAATATCAAGTGAGTCCAGATTATCTTGTATTACGCAGTAACTCTTTATGCAACATATCTTGACAGTACTCTAGGCATCACAGAAGCACAGTAAAATTATGCTGCCTTTTAAGAATCATTGTGGGCATTTATAAGGCCCTATTCCCAGAATGCTTTGCAACAAATTTCATTCAAGATGCCAGAAAGAGTGAAGGGAAATAAATTTAATTTTGGATGGATAATTACAATAAATAGTTTTTTTTTTTAATATAATTTAAAAATGTTGTTGATGGAATACATTAATTGTGACTGTCTTTTATTGAGGACAATTCAGTATTCTAAGTCTTTTCTACCGTTTTCAAAGGACTTACATGTAGTGTAAATCTTTGTGTAACAAGTAGATGCACTGCAGTGTCTTATTCCTTTAGCAGTACTGCAGAGATACTGTGTGAGATTGATCTTTTATAGATCTTTTTGGGATAGTGAAAGGGAAGGTTCAGCACAGCAGTTAATGTGGTTTGCTATTTCTTAGGCTCTTATTTCAAACTTAACTCAAGAGTTGTTTTTTCTTTCGTCTATTTATTTATTTTTTTCACCAAAACTGTTGAATGAGATACAAATACAATCCATTTTTGTCATGTCATTCTAAAACCTTTAGTTGTTGTTTTTTCTTTCGAACCTGATTCAGATTAAGATGGTTTCATGTGGTTCATTAATTTCTTAAACCTTTGGATGTTAACTTTTTTAATTTCTGTTTCTATTATAGTGCATTTAGTAAAAAGTACAAGTGTCTAAATTAAATATCTATTTGTTTCAGAATTTGATTTTTCCTTTCTGTCTTCCTGCAGTGGCATCTGGGTCCTACGAAGATGAAAACTGCAGCACGAGTGCCATGTCAGAGGAAGACTCTGAGACTCAGTCCAACAGTAGCTTCAGTTCCGGGCCGAACAGCCCTCTGGACTTGCCTTGCCCTTTCTCCTCCTCCTCATCCTCCTTTTCCTCTGCCTCTCCAACCTCCACCTCCCCCACCCCCTCCTCTCGCCCCTGCAGTCTGGACCTGCCCAGCACCATCTCTTTGTCTGATTTTAGCCTGATGTCTCCCATCCTCGGCCCACGCAGCGAATGCAGCGGCGCCTCCTCCCCTGAGTGCGACCTAGAGAGAGGTGAGATATTCTTAGGTGTGTTAGCGTTGATGGATGGGACCCAAATAAGGCTGCACTTGCACGTGAGGGATTGTATTAAGGATTGTTCGTTTCTCCTGTGAGACGATGCCATTTTTCTTGGTTTTCTGCCTGCTTGCACCTGTGCCCTCTAGAGGGGTTCATTAATCTCACTGATGGATAACTGGGTGGCTTTTCAGTGTGTAAATAAGTGTAAAACAAATTTATCAGGTAAAATGTGATATTTTATTAAGGCTGTTAATTTAACACATGAATATAAAAATCAAGAATAATTATGAAATTTAAAATAATATATAAAATATTATATAATATAAAATATTTATTTTTTCACATGACTGAATTTAGTATTAAAGTATTAAGTATTGAAAAAAAAAAAAAAAATATATATATATATATATATAATATATGTGTACATATGTGTACATATGTATATATATGTATATATATGTATGTGTATATATATATGTGTGTATATATGTGTGTGTATATATACATACATATACACACATATATATATATACATACATATACACACATATACATACATATATACACATATACATATGTATATATATGTATGTATATGTATGTATATATATAATATATATATATATATATATATATATATATGTGTGTGTGTAATATAATTTTTTAATTTATTATAATTATCATTATGATTTCTGTTGGTTTCATTGTGTACAGGTGACAGAGCAGAAGGTGCCGAGGCCGTACTGGACAACGTTCTCAATAACAATAGCATCAGCAACACCAAAACAACCTTTGGCCTGGATAGCCGTTTCCGCCTGCTATCTCTAAAACTTGGCCGAAATGAAAGCAGAAAAAACGTTGGCCGAGACCCCCTGGGTTTGACTCAGCAATCCACAATCCTGCTCAATGGGATGTGACCACAATGGCTGCTACGCCGGCGTTGATGTATTCATCCACATTCTGTGTGCTATCGAGAGCACTGGCAGCCACTCATCCTCCACTTCAGTGTCATCCCAGCCCATTTCTCTCACTGTCTAGAATGTTCCATCATCTCTGACTGAACTTTCACTCAATCTCACGGGAGTGAGAAAAGCAACCCTTGACACGATATGCTGAGGAGACAAATCTGCCATTTGAAGGGGCATAGGACTGGGTTGAGCTTTGAAAAGAAGACAAATCTCTCTATAAAATGCATCAATTGTGAGATTAACATTCCCACATGTTCCAGTCAAGATCTTAAGAGTCTGAAGACACTTAAGGATGATGTTAGCACTTGTTAATTAAGATGTACTTGTCCTTAGACTTAAGAAATCCACAAGAGAGTAGTTATGCTGTAGATTTGCCACTTGTTGTCTTTAAAAACCTGTGTAACTGTCATGGAAAATATACAGAGTTATTTGTGTGGCAGTATAATGTTACAACCATTTGAGTTACTGTATATCTAGGACGTCTGCACATGAACAGACTCACCTGCATGTCCTTCGTAAACTCTTAAAAAAGGATGCAAAATCTTCTGAGGAACTTCAGCGCTGCATTGTGACTCTTGAGGAAGAGTGAAGCCAGCCAGCTGCAGGTCACCTTCTCAATGTCATCTGGAGACCTGCAGCAGCTACAGGCTGATCCGTACAGGTCGCTTTCACCTTCCTTCACAAGCCAAAAGTGTGAGCTTCCCGACATGGGTGGACAGTGTGCATGCTGCCACATTTTTTTTCTCTCTACGTAAAGAACAATCATAATTTTCAATATGAATAGAGCAATAGAAAGTGATTTACAATGGCTTTGTGGAAGACTGGTTCAGAAAGTAGCATAAAAAAAATCTGGATCTGTACATGCACTGTTCTGAAGGGTGGCAGAAAGGTTATGGGAATCATTTGATGGGTTTTGGTGGGGACACCGCACTGATGAAGAAGAAAATTACTGAATGCTCCATCCAGCTTGTTGTGTGTTGTGCAGTAAACACTGATTTCGAGACAGATGGCACAGCTTCAGGTCTAGTCATTAGGCTGTGTTTTTTTTTTTTTGTGTGTGACCTTGTCTCTTTTTTTTTTTTTTGCCTTCTCAAATGTTCTCCTCCCATTTGTTCTGTTTTGACAACGATGGTAAGAAAAGAAACCTTGTAGCAGTATTTAAGTGATTTATGGCATTTAGTCTTTTGTTTACGAAGCTTGTGTAATTGTTTTCAGACTGAAATAAAATGATACCTACTGCATAATTATGTCAATTAAGTCCAGTCTCTGCCCTAAAACATTTTCCGTGTCTGAGTCGATAACTGCATGTGCAAAGCTCTGACATGTAGCACCGTTCCACTTTGGCTGACCTAAATTTGAGTACCGGTGTCATGACAAATAGGGTCCTCCCTCGAAATCTGGTGTCCCCAAACTGCCAGTTAATGATTATCCTAAATATATATGAATTATATTAATTAAAAATATTCATGTAAAACGTGAGGAAATTGCAATTTTAGCCAAGGCTCCGGAACGTGTGATGGAGTCGCCTGTCAATTGCGTCATACCCGCGTTACCCTTTGTTTCCTGTTTTATTTTGTAGAAACCATGGAAACACATGTTTTAATAGGCAAGGGAACAACTGTTTTGATATATTTATATACATTAATTATTGTTATATAGCTCAACACGTTTAGTCATTGTTTAAATCTAATTTTTTTTTTTTTTTTTTTTTTGCGAGTGCCATGCTTTACCATGACTCAGAGAAAAGCTACTTCACAAAATAGTGTTAACACAGCATAATAACTTGAACGATCAATGTATAATTAATATATTAGTATTTTTTATATTTAAAAATTACAATAAACATTTAGCCATTTTTTTAATTCAAAGAAACAAAATGTAAGAGAGTTAAAACTGAACACAATCTTGCTCCTCAAACTGTATAGAACCAATTTTAATTATATTTTTTTGCTCCTTTTGTATTTTACATTGACTTCTACTTTTACTTTCAATACTTAAGTACATTTAATATCAAAAAAAGACATTTCAAACTCAAGTACAAAAAATATCACATACTTTAAAACTTTTACTCACATAAACTTTTACTCAAGTAACATTCTAAACAGTGACTTTGACTTCTACCAAAGTCATTTTCTGGTAAGATATCTACTTTTACTCAAGTATGGTTTTCGAGTACTTTATACACCACTGGTGCATTCACGCGGGACATTGACGTTAACTCTTCTCATTTATTTACTTTGAATGGGTGACATCATGTGTTGCCGAACTGAATTGTGGGTCGCTTCACTCACGTTGCTTGTGGCAGAAATTAAAATGCTTGTTCGTGATGCATCGGCACTGCGCAGACTGATCGGCGTATGCACCGTTACAGTTCCTTCTGAACCAAAACAATGAGCTTTCTGCTGCTCACACCATAATTAAGAGATCGCAACCCATGACTCGAATTTATGCATTTCAGTGGCAACACTACCAACGGCAAAATGAATCTGCAACAGTCAGGTGGTACCGGTCAGAGCTCTTTAAGTTATGTTCATTATTATCATTATAGTAATGTGCTTTGAGACATGAGGTAATTTAATGCCGTCTCTCGTGATGCCTTTGCTTCCTGCTGTGCGCATTCATGTGTTCTGAAGGAGGTGTGGCTTCGGAGATGCTCTGAAGGGAGGGTGGGATCTTATGCTTTCAAAGCTGGCTCACTATTGCTAGCCTCTCCGAAAATTACCTACCCTACCTTTAAGCCTGTTGATGAAAGTTACTGAATGTGAGAATAAAATATTTGAATGTATTTTTAGTATTTTAAATACTAAATACTTTCTCTCAAAGTATTTAATTACAAATTAAATTTGATTTTTTCTTTAAGGAAAATACAAATTAATACTCAAAAGTAATTAAATAAATACATATTTTAAATACATTTAATTAAAATACTGCCCATCTCTGATTGTGAAAACATATAGGGTAAGTGCAAATGCATGGCTAATCAGCTATCTGTATGCTATGCTAGCACATAAGTTAATACAGACATAAATGTCCATTATAATGTAGTTGAAACAGCGTTTGGTGTTGGTAAGTTTTTTTTTTTTTTTAAATGTTATGCTCATTTTTAATGTAGTTTATTCCTGTGATGGCAGCCATTATTCCAGTCTTTAGTGTCACGTGATCCTTCAGAAATCATTCTAAAATGTTGATTTAGTGCTCAAGAAACATTATCAATGATGAAAACTGTTGTGCTACTTAATATTTTTGTGGACACTATGATACTTTTTTTTCAGTTTTTTTCAGTTTTTTTTCTTCGATGAATAGAAAGTTAAAAAGAGCAGCATTTATTTGAAATAGAAATCTTTTGCAATATTATAAATGTCCTTACTGGTTAGTTTTAATCAATTTGATGCATGCTGAATAAAATAATTGTCTTCTTCCCAAAAAACACATACTGACCCCAACCTTTTGTAGTGGTAGTGGAGATATAAATATATTAACAAGTAGGCCTATGGTAGAGCCCATATGGCGCTACCAATTTCAGGGGGTTTAATTCCCAGGTAACACACATATATAAACCTTGAATACATTGTGAGTTGTTTTGATAAAAGCACCTGCCAAATGGATGAATGTAAATATCTAGAAATTAACCAAGATTTAACAAATGCTAGTAGTTTTTAGTTTTATGTTATTATAATAACTTGTTTTTGTAAAATTACCAAGGTATAAAAATGTGATAATGTCTGATAACATGTACACATTAATTTTAATCTCTGTAAATAAATACATCAGAGCAGATGAACAGAAATCAAAAAGCATGTCAGACGGAAGAACTTTTTGTACAATACCCAATACGGAACATCACCTTCAATCATGCATGACCCTTTATGATGTAAGAACATCCAGGTCATTGTTATGTTTGTAAACGTACAGAACTGTGCTGGTAGATAGTGACTGATAAACAAATTAAGTTGACATTTGGGGGGAAAATCTGTCTATCTATCTATCTGTCTATCTATCTGTCTATCTGTCTATCTATCTATCTGTCTATCTGTCTGTCTATCTATCTATCTATCTATCTATCTATCTGTCTATCTGTCTATCTGTCTATCTATCTATCTATCTATCTATCTATCTATCTATCTATCTATCTATCTATCTATCTATCTATCTATCTATCTATCTATCTATCTAATAAAAGTGCACTCATTCTCTGCCCACTATAGAGAGCAGCCCTGCAACTGAGTCTTTCCACCAAGACATCAGCAAACAGACCAGAGGAAGAGCCCTTAATATGGAGACAGATTTCTGTGCAACAGATCCCTCTGATCTGTCCTCAGACATCATTAATATACATCCCTGCTTTAATGCAAGTCTCCTGAGTGAAAAAAAAAACAGTCATTTCAGGTCAAGTGTACACACACATCATCGTTTTTGAATGCAACTTTGGACTGCAGAACGAAGAGGAGTGCATTTTTGGCTGATTGAACACACTTCCTCTGAGCATGGCACTGTCATGAGCAGTTGTATGCTATCTATCACACGCTAATGTGACATATGGGAGCAATGAGCATTGGCTAAAGCATCTTCAGTGTCTCATATATGCAGAACAATCTGGTGGGCCAATGATCTAGAGCTGTTATTGCAGCTGAGATATGCGCAGTGGAGTGACACTGCTGAAGTCCAGGAAGAATGGGCCTTCCTGTTTGGGCAGGAAGGTAGTGGGGATCACATTGTAAATCCCAGCAGGAAAGTTCTCAACCTCCATATAACAGAAACCGCATCTGGGGATAAAGAGATCAGATTGTGTTATATAGCAACTGTTTTGAATCAATTTTAGAGTACACATTATAAATGCGCCTTTTTATGCAGACCATCAACAAAGCTAACAACCATGCTACTGCTATCAAGATGAGACTGTGGCTAAACCATGAAATATATTTATTTTCTTCAAACATATTTTTTAGTCATATGACTATTTTACAAATGATCAACTATGTCGGACCTAGATTTCTTTGTGAGACAAGGCTGTGCTTTTCAAGCTTTTGCATGCTGATGCTAAAGTGGAATGATCTGCCCCCTGCAGTTTTGTCTATGCATGTACATGAATATACACAAGCCAGCTGACTGTTAGTATAACAAAATTAAAATACACCAGGCTGTGTTCATAATAGCATGCTATTTCTGCAGTAGTTTATGTATATATACCAAGGGATTTCAAGGGAGTACCAAATGGGTCAAGGGTCTTTTATAGGTGTGGAAAAATGTATACATCACCGTTTAAAAGTTTGGGGTCAGTAAGATTTTTATTCAGCAAGAATGCAAGACTTTTACATTGTTACAAAAAGTTATTTTTCAAATAAATGCTGTTCTTTTAAACTTTCTATTTACCAAAGAATCCTAAAGTTAACATAACAGAATGATTTCTGAAGGATCATGTGACTGGAGTAATGGCTACTGAAAGTTCAGCTTTGCCATCACAGAAATAATTTACATTTTAAAGTATATTATAATTATAATATTTCAAAATATTCCTGTTTTTACTGTATTTTTGATTAAACAACTGCAGGCTTGGTAAGCATAAAAAAATCTTAAAAAAAAAATAATAATAATAAAAAAAAAAAAAAAAAACTTACAAACCTCAAAGGTTAAAAAGGTTCCTCAAAAAGGAATCATATTTGGGGGCCTTGGCTAAAATGTGTATTATACAACTAAGAACAACTAAGATTTGGTCTCTCTAAACCCTGCCTTTCCGAGGGCCTACTCTGCTCTGATTGGTCAGATGACCCAGTCTCTTGTGATTGGTCTACCGCTTAGAGTGTCATATCTAATATTTCATATCTAAATTTCAGCTCTCTTTGCACTTGCATACACACTAATATGAACATTAATAATGGCATTGTTTTTACCATATAAATCTGAGGCAGAGTCCTCATCTTTTTGAAGTGCATGCAAAGTGGATTTGCTTTTGCAGCGGAGAAAACCGTGTCTTATCGAAATGTCGACACAAATCAAACTCTTCCAGGCCTCAACTACAGTGATTGAGGGTCAAAGAAGATGATGTTCCTGGGCAGCCAATAAAGACCATAGGCTGGCATTATGCAAATTTGTTACAAACCGAAGTAGGTTCGTGCAGGAAGTAAGACTGGAATTACTGAGGACTCGTTTCAGGCAGTTCAGAATCAGGTATTTTTTTATTGTCTGCTTTGATCTTTGAAACTTTGCAGACCTTTTACATTCACAAACAGCTATATTACACTACTTATGAAAAAAACATAAAAGGGACACTTTAAATATGCATGTAATGAGGTCATGAAATGACATTTAGCCTACTAATGATTGAAATTTGTTGCAAAATGCTTTAATTTGTGTTCCGAAGATTAACAAAGGTCTTATGGGTTTGGAACAACATTTAATGACAGAATTTTCATTTTTGGGTGAACTAACCCTTTAAGCATATACTACGCAGTATGCAAATAAGCAGTACACTAGTATTCTATCTCAAACACAGCCAATATGCCTAAAATCGTAGAATGGAAATGGAAATGTAATTATCTTTAAAGCAATAAAATAGACATATAGTTTTCTTCACCACAAAGAGAGTACTTATTTACCGGTAATCTCCACTGCCCCTCTTTTGAGAGCCTGATGATCCAGAATCCCCTGCAGTAGAAACGGTCACCACCTCAAAGCCCACACTGTACTGCCTGCAGTGAGAAAGCCAAACTCGTTTATATTCACAGATATCACACACAGTCATACATCCTCACATCACTGAGAAACCACTCTCACACTCAGAGACAGAAGGGTTCTGAATGTGCGTAGGTGTTTGTTCCAGGATGGAGTGATTACAGAGAATGGCCCTGTCAGCGTCATTCCTGGTGTTAAGGGAAATCTGACAGCCTGTGAAATCTCACTCCCTTCATGGCTAAAACAACTTTTCTGGGGCATGTTATAGCAAATCATCTTTATAGTCATTTTATTTTATAAAACACAACAATTAATTACTTTATTATGATCAAATATTACTTTACTTTAAATATATACACTATACAATCACATATCACATCCTAAAACAGCATTTTAATTGGAATCATTCAGACCTGTATTTGATCTGGGACCACATATGGAAGCACAAATGTGATGTTTACACGGATATGAAAAACAAAGTCTGAGTTGAGTTTACATACACCTAATCAAAGCAAACCTTTATGAAAATTACATATTTGAAAATACCATATTTTCCTAAATGATAAAGGCCTTCAGATAATGTTTTGATGTTCTGGTGTCAAAGGGTATACATTTCTTACTATTTGTTGGTACCCCCATTGTAACCTTTGAAATGTAATATACACGGGAAATGTGCCCTCTGATGGTGTGGAGTAAAATAACAAGCAGTATGACCTGGAGCCGCGAAGTTCGATGAGCAGAGGGCCTGTTTTCTCCAAGTTGAACTGATATATAGGGTTGTTCTTGAAGCTATCTCTGTAGTTTCCACAACCTCCTGCACTGGCCCCCTTCCACTGGCCATTTATCTATACATCAGGAGCAACAAAGAGAGAGATGTTAAACAATCTGGAAACAGAACAATAACCACAACCATGGACACTATAAAAAGTGATAGTAGAAGTTTGAACTCACTCTTTTGGTGTGGGTGAAGGGTGTTGGGATTTTGGAGAAATTAAACTTGCATACCGAGTACACCTGGAAAAGGCATATTCATGACAACAGTTTGTTATATGATTACATCAATATGAAAATAAAAACCAATCACACTTGATTGTGTCTTACCCTTAGCGTGTAGTTGATGGTGTTTTGTTTCTCATACTGAGAGACCACCAGTGTAAAGGTGTGAGTTCCAGGACTAGTCAGTTTGATCTTAGTTAAGTAGTGAGGGCTATTGATCCTGATGCCATCAATGTAGGGAGGAGGTTCAGCTTCAGAAAAACACAAACCAGTGCACACAAAATGTAAATAATGAACCATAAAGAAATCAGATATACATAATTTCTAATCTTACCTGGATAATAGACTTTCTTTCCATCGGTCTTGTAAACTACTAAAGTAATAAACTCCCGATTTTGAGCAAAGTCATCCTTGAGAGTGAATGAGAAAGTAAGAACATTGTAAGAACTAGTACTCTCAATCTGATTGTAGTGCACTGCACTGTAATCTGTTGTTTTACCTTGTCAGTGATGTGTCTGGTGAGCAGCACCCATACTGCAGCGCCCCCTTGAGGACACTGCACCTCCAGCTTGTACTGAGGGTTATTGGCCAAACTGTAGACGTCCTTCACAGGTCCCTGTTTGCCATCCCAGCTACTGCAATAGCATAATGCACATATATTTTTTTAATTATCTGATAAGATGACTTAAGTCTTAGTTTCAATTTTGATTTATTACTCATCCATTTTTTTGTTGTGGTTGCTGTTTACAACTCGCCGTTTTAATACTTGTGAGTTCTAACACCTCACTGTCACTCCACTGTCAACCCCAGTACTTGTTTTCCATATTTACTGAGTGACCAAAGAACTAGTGATATGTAAAATCTTTGGAGTGACTCCCATCAGCGCAGAATTTTAAAAGTCGCATGAATTCCGACATGACTGTTCAGACTGAGGTCACATTTCAAAACATCAGACCTGTATCTGATCTAGGACCACATATGGAAGAGCACAAATGTGATGTTTTACATGGTTATGAAAAACAAAGTCTGAGTCACATATGAGCAAAAAAATTGGGCCACACAGTCTAAACGTATCCTATCAGACACCAAAGACATTGACAGGATTCTATTGATAATATAGCAACAAAGACTTGTTACCTATGTATACAAGAGGATTCTTTGAACAGTGCTGGATTCCAGCTCAAGTAGATGACATCGTAATACTGGCACAAGTCTTCCCAGATGATCCAAAACACCCCTTAAAGAAAAAAAACACAGGTGAATAAGAACTTTTAAAAAATTTGTCACTGGCGCTATTTACACCTGGAATTAAGATGCGATTTGGTCGATCGTAAAGAGCTGAGCCGAGCCGAGTCGTACCCCACAGTGGAAAAGCACCATAATGTTCTCTCACCATTCCTGATTTAACACTCACTCACAGCTTTCGGCGTGGTCTTAAGGCTGTCAGAGCACAAACGAAAGTTGCTGATCTCTGTATGTTTTTCTGTTTTCTCCGGTTTGCGTTCATCTGTAAATTGCGTAAGCTAATCTTGTCCATTAGATTGATAGATCTGAAAAAAACCCATACATTTACCAACCCGTAGACCCTCCCCTTGAAGAAATCAGGACAGAAGTGGTCAAAAGTGGACAAAAGAGACAGATTAAAACAACAGGTGTAAACAGTACATGTCTCCCTCTTCTATTTGTGGTCCGATTTACCAAAACGCATCTTAATACCAGGTGTAAAACAGGGCCGTTGTCAATTTATCACTGGCTTACCATTGTCAAACTTCTGTGCAGTTTTGGGGTCAAAATTGAGGTATTTGAGAAGATCTGGTGTCCAGTTCTTTTCATCACGTTCGCTATAGCGGCCTTTCCACCTGAGATGGCTCCAAGGGTTCTTCAGCTGGAGGAAGCGTTTACCCTGTGAGAACAAGGATTAGATGATGAGGATTTTGCAGTTATGAGACCCCTCTATGCAGAAGATATTTAACACAGACCAGGGGTTATGTGTGTCACCTTGTATTCCCTGATGTCTAGGACAGCGTAAGCATGTGTGGGAACTAAACCCCACCTCTCCCCCTCCTCTTCAGTCATGACCCCTGTCGCTGTGGTGATGAGAACATCTCCTCTGTGAAACCTGCCAGAATAGATCAATATTGTTTTTGTTAACTAAATCTGAAACTATTAAAAATGTTTGGGGTCTTTTTCGGTGAAAGATGAAAACTTAATAAATCAAAAACTTAAAAAAAAAGAAAAGAGAAATGTTCATTGGCGTTCAATCAAGACAAGCAAGTGGAATAAGGCCAGTAAAGTACTAAAGTAGCTACATTGTAAGGTCACATGTTCATTTAGATTCTGTACTGTGGTCAGACATCAATACATACCAGTGGATGTGTGTACTGTGAATGTGTGCTTACCTCTGGAAAAGCATGCGGAAAGTGTCATCTTTGTTAAAGGACTGATTGTCTGAGTGCATAGCAATACGCTCTGGGATCCAGCCAGTGAGAGCGTGCAAATCGATATTCTACAAATGAAACACACACAAAAAACATGTGTCACCCACCCAGTTTTTTTGGTGTTGCCTAAATTCACTTGTAGCATGTAAAATTATTAATTTTAGTCTAAATAATTGTTGTTAGTGTTTAATTATACAAAACAGCATACACCACCATTCAAAACTTTGAGGTCAGTATGATTTGCTTTTTGACAGAAAGAAATACTTTTAATGTGCAATGATGCATTACACTAATCAAAAGAGACAGTAAAGCCATTAATAATAACACAAAAGATTTCTATTTCAAATAAATTATGTTTTTTGAACATTTATCACAGAATCCAAAAAAGAAATGTGGCAGGGATTTCCACAAATATATTAAGCAGCACAACTGTTTTCAATACTGACAATAATAAGGGCACCAAGTAATGTATGCTGAAAATTCAGCTTTGCTGTAACATGAATAAATTACTTTTTAAAATCTACGGAAATAGAATATAGTTATTATAAGATGTAATAATATTTCACAATTTTACTGCATTTTTGATCAAATAAATGTAGCCCTAGAGTAAAAGAGACTTAAGGATGACAGAAATATTTTATTTAGAGTAGCATCTGAATCTGAAGTGCCACTCACAGAGTTGGAGCCTGGGAAATCATATCCACCCATGACCTTCATGTAAGCCTTCTCAATGAGCGACACCCAAAGTTCATTGCGATTACTGGAATAGGAGCAAAGCAGCTCGCCATTGCGGTCCACGGGTAGGAAATCATCAATGATCACCTGATAGAGAAACACATACCTGAACTATAACAATACAATCTCAAAAACCTGGGGCCCGTTTCAGAAAGGAGGTTAAGTAAAAACTCTGAGTATGTTAACCCTGAAATGAGGGAAACTCTGGGTTTTCCGTTTCAGAATGGGAGGTATGTCAAACCCGAGAAAGCAGGGTAAGTCAAGCCTGTTTCTGAAAGAGAGGTAACTTATACTCAGAGTCAGTTACCATGGTAACTTACTCTGTGAACCTAAGCTGGTCAGGAGCAGGTTTTCTTCGGTAAACCCAGAGTTTCCTTCGGTCTAAGTACAAATTTACAGTAGCTCCGCCCACCATTGTCCAACCAGGTTAAAATTGGCATACGTCCCTGTGGCTGCAGTGGTGTAGGCAGTAGTGTGTTGGGGGCGGAGAATTAACTTGTGATGTGATTGACTGGGTTCGAATCTGCCTTCTGCCAAGCTTGCTATTCTCCTTTTTCCCCGTCACATATCACATCAGAAAGGCATTTAATTTCAATGAAAATGAAGAAAATGTTCTAAAAGTGGAAGTAAATTGCCTAACAAGTGTATAATAATAATAATAATAATAAAATAATTTACACTCTTATTATTGCATCCTGTTAAAATTATTATTATTTTCTTCTCCTTTTTTGCATGTGGGATACCATGAAGATGAATATTAGTTCAATAACTTGCCGTTCTGCCAGTTTTCACCTTTGATATTATAACAGTGGTAAGAATTAAACTTGCATTGACCCAGAAGTATGCGGACGTCATTTTGTCACGTGCTGTTGCTGTGGTGAATCATAATATCGGAGCTCCATTGATGATGGCTTTTCATAGTTGTGGTGCACGCGCTTAACTCAGAGTCAACCTACTTAGAGTCGACTGAACTAACTGAATTCAACTGTTCTGAAACAGAAAACTCAGAGATTCCCATCTCAGAGTAAGTCAACTCAGAGTTCAAGTTTTAACTCAAGAGTTGGTTGAACCTCCTTTCTGAAACGGGCCCCTGTTCATCTTCAAACAATGATGAAGGCAACAGATGAAAGGCAAGTTATTTGAAGAGGCGGGGCTTAGAGAGGTTGAGTACCTTTCTCGGGACACCATTAATGTGCAGCTTCACCATGTACTTCCCACAGGGGTTATACTCTGGCTCTCCCTTCCTGTTCTGTGGGTAGATGATGCTACATACAAACACAAACAGATATTTTTATATAATTGTGGGAAACTCCCATTGATTCCTATAAGTCTTGTTATAACTAATTAAAATTACAGGAAATTAGAGGTGCTTGTTCAGGAATTTTTTACATTTCAGCCTGATGACACCTTACATTCACAAGCTTGATTCAGTCCATGAGCCATCCAAAAAGCAGCCTGATAATCCAAGGGTGAGTCAAACTATAAGTGTTAACACAGCTGTACCTTGTGATCAACTTTTTGCTGTAGCGTCTCTCATATGCTGCACTGATGGCCAATGAGGCAACAAAGGAACAGTCTGACACAACCGTCTGCAAACATGATCAAATAAAACATTATGTACGGTAATCTAAAAGTTACATGAGCAAACCACAGAGATTTTTGAATGGCACAACTGCTTTAAACACCAGGCTATTACTATGACTGGTTCATTTGTTTCCAGTTAATAGTTTGGCAAAGTTTTAATGAGAAGCAAACTTAGTCAATGATGCATAAAGTGAGACCTGCTTGATGCTGAAGCTGGACACAGTGAAGATCATGGTGGGGTTATTGCAGATGTCATCTGGACGAACCCAGCGTGAGAATATGGCTTTTTGCTTCGGTGACAGAGCCAGTTTCCCACGTTTGTCCCTAAGTGTAAACGCAATCATGTCACTGAGGTCTTTTGACTATGCCACATTTCACTCAGCGTTATAGGACTACTGCTCTTAAAAACAAAAGTTGGGGTCAGTAAGATGCTTACCAAGGGTGCATTTATTTGATCAAAAATACAGTAAAAAGAGTAATTTTGTTAAATATTATTACAAACTGTTATATCTGATATTTGAATGTATTTTAGAATGTTACTTATTCCTGTGATGGCAACGCTGAATTTTCAGCATCATTACGGTACTCATCTTCAGTGTCACATGATCCTTCAGAAATCATTCTAATATGCTGATTTGGTGCTCACGAAATATTTGATAATCTTATTATCTTTGTGGAAACTGTGATACATTTTTTATAGCATTCTTTGATAATTAGAAAGGTTCAAAAGAACAGCATTTTTTTGAGATAGAAATCTTCTGTAACATTTTAAATACATTTACTGTCACTTCTGATCAATTTAAATGTGTCCTTTCTGAATAAAAGTATCAATTTCTTTCAAAAAAAAAAAAAAATCTTACTGACCCCAAATTTTTGAATGGTAGTGTAAATGCAAGTGCAAAAGAAAATCCAGCTGTTGCAGTGTACAAGAATACCAGTGTATGTGAGCGAAGCAGCTGCACTTGTATAAATTCCACTCAAAAGAATATAAATACTCACGAGAACGGAACAGGAAATGCAAAACGTTCTCTCAGGTCAACACTCATGAATGGAACATATTCAATTCCATTTATCTTGGAGGTCTTTCTACAAAACACACAAAAAAAGGGAAAAAATAAATAACATAACATGTTAACCAATAAATCCAATTCTAAAATGTATGTACTATTTTGTCCAAATAAAATAAAAATGAGTCATTAAAAACTAAAATACATCATTCAAAATACCAAAAGTGAATTTAGGCACTACAACATTATAAATGTACAGCATGAAAAAAACAGATATTCATTTAAATGAATGCACAATTACATATCTGACATCATGTTTGCTCTGAGCCTACCTGAGCACCTCGATCTCCTCCGCTGTGTAACGCTGACCCTGCGGCTCACTGGACTGCACTGCTCGGACCGGCTGAGATTTGTCGTGGAGGGAGAAGTCTTGGCCTAGCGGGAAGAACTGCCTCACCTGAGCAGGGCCTTTGGATGTAGAGTAGACGGGCTTGTCCTGGTTTGCTGGTTTACTAAGAGAGTCTTTCAGTCCCTCTGCCCTGGATAAGGACAAAGAGATGAAAACAAAGGATTATAGACTTTGCATCATACTGACTGTACATCATTCTATTTTCAATGTGTGAGTCAGTGAAGCACCTAAATTAAATTGCCTAAATTATTACGTTGTTAGCTAACTGCATGATTATGTATGTACATTTCTGAAATTACATACATTGGACAGTCACCTCAGATAACAGATTCGTTGTAATGTGAATTGCATTCTCTGTAAAGCTGCTTTGAAACTATATCTATTGTGAAAAGCACTATACAAATAAATGTGAATTGAATTGATTTGAACCTGTCCAGAGCCTGCCGAGCAAGCTGCTTCAGTTTCCCCTGTAGTGCTTGATCTGACGTCTCATTGGACTGTGTGGGAGAGAGAAAGAGTTCAAAGATTAGTGTTGCGGCTCCGTTTCTAATTACCAGAGGAGCCCGTATAAGCGTCAGTCAGAGATATGAAACCAGAATAACCAACTTAACACCACCACCTGTTGCAAAGACTGACTACTATTACGTTAGAACTGCTGCTAGTATCTGAGTCAACACTGTATAGTTATAATGCAATCTTTATACTACTAAGTTTGGGGTCTGATTTTTTTTAATGTTTTTGAAAGAAGCCTCTTATGCTCAACAACAAGACAGCATTTATTTGATCAAAAACACAGCTAAACAGTAATGCTACTAATACTATATTATTCCAATTTAAAACAACTGTTTTGTATTTTAACATATTTTAAAATGTAATTTATTTCTGTAATGTCAAAGCTGAATTTTCAGCAGCAGTTAATTTACTCTTCATTGCCACATGATCCTTCAGAAATCATTCTAATATGCCCTTTTTTAACATTATAAATGTTAAAAACGGTTGTTTTTTCCAATATTTTTGAAATTGTGATACATTTTTTCAAGATTCAAGTTCAAAACTAGGCATGTGATGGTATCAAATTTTCATGTTGCGATTAATTGATGAAGCTTTTATCACGGTATACGGTATTATCACGATATTAAAATAAGTTGCAAAACAATTTGTCAGTTTAACAGGTTTAAGAACTTTTTGTAATAAAACAAAAACAACTGACTGAAATTTTCAAACAGATTAAAATGCAAAAGGATTAGGCTATAAAGAACAACAGATAACACTTTACTCTATTTAATGCATTAACTAAGATTGAGCAATAGCTACATTTGTTACAAAAAGTGTTATTTTTTGTTAATGTTAGTTTAGAAACACAACTGATCATTGTTAGTTTTATCTCAGGTCCATTAAATAAGTTATTTTGATTTTAGTAATGTTATTAAACAGTAACTAAGAAATTAACATTAATTAATAATAATTAATACTTTATAAGAATTTTTATTGTCAGTTTAGTGATAATGAATTAACATGTTAACTAATGAAGCTGTATGTTTTCAAAGTTTTACTGAACAATAACAAATAATCAGAACATTTCTAATCATTAGGGCATGTTGTAGTCCAGATTAAAATATAAAAATGTTTAGGTTTGAAAATAAATATCCTTTTAAGTCTTTTTTAAGTATTCAGCATTTAGTGCTGTAATGAACAACACTGAGCTTACAAAAAAATGAATGGCTGTTTGAAGCATTTTAAAAACTTCACTAGCGCAGTTACTTTGTTTGCACGGTTTCCGTGGTAACCGCTGCACGCTGCTGTTCCATCAGCGCCCTCTGCTGTCAGAGAGTGAACGCGCACTTTCATTCAGCTCGTCTCCTTGTTCCGCCATGTGCTTCTCGTGCACGTTGGGATTGTTTACATCTGAGCGCGTGTCCTTTTGACGCAGAATACAGTGGTGTTGTGCATTTTATACGATTGATGGGTAAAGTATTCTTAATTGCTTTATAAAAAAATTAATAATTGGTAATAAATTATTATTTACGGTATTCTGAAGTGCCCACGATTTTCACAATATCGTGCATATTCATTATCGCGATTTATCGCATTACCGAATATCGGCACAAGTCTATTCAAAACAGCATTTATTTGAAATAAACATCCTTTGTAACATTATAAATGTCTTTACTGTCATTTTTTAAATCAAATGAATGTGTCCTTGCTGTCCTTGTCCTTAAGCTTCTTAAAATGTCAAACTTTTGAACACTAATGTAAGCGTTTTCCCCTTATGTGACGACTCACCGCTTGAATGCACAACTCCACTGCCTGAGTGTAGAGTTCAATGGCCTCATCTGTGTTTTCCTTCTCATCCTCTTCAAAAGCCTGTGTCACCAGAAAGTACGCCCTCTCCAGATCCAACTGGTGCTTACTCTTCAGAGGGTCACTGCTCTGTGCTTGAACTGTTTATAGAGATTCAGTCAGGGGTTCTAACAGAGATAGGCCTTACAGCAGGGATGGACAACTCCGGTCCTGAAGGGCCAGTGTCCTGCAGACTTTATCTCCATCCCTGATAAAAACTCACTTGCCTATAACTTTCTACTAATCCTAAAGACCTTGATTAACTGGTTCAGGAATGTTTGATTAGGGTTGGAGCTAAACTCTGCTGGACACTGGCCCTCCAGGACCGGAGTTGTCCATCCCTGCCTTACAGGAATAGTTCACCCAAACATCAGTGCCTTTATTTACTCAACCTCATGTTGTTACAAACCCATGTGACTTCCTTTTTGTACAAGAAAACTAAAGAAGAATTTTGAAGAACTGTACTAGTCTTTTCAAAGCAATTATAAGGAATAGACACAAGCTTGCAAGTTTCAAAAAGTACAAACCCGATTCCAAAAAAGTTGGGACACTACAAATTGTGAATAAAAACAGAATGCAATGATGTGGAAGTTTCAAATTTCAAAATTATATTCAGAATACAACATTTAAACTGAGAAAATGTATAATTTTAAGGGAAAAATAAGATGATTTTAAATTTTTTGGCATCAACACATCTCAAAAAAGTTGGGACAAGGCCATGTTTACCACTGTGTGGCATCCCCTCTTCTTTTTATAGTGTCTGGGGACTGAGGAGACAAGTTGCTCAAGTTTAGGAATAGGAATGTTGTCCCATTCTTGTCTAATACAGGCTTCTAGTTGTTCAACTGCCTTAGGTCTTCTTTGTCGCATCTTCCTCTTTATGATGCACCAAATGTTTTCTATGGGTGAAAGATCTGGACTGCAGGATGGCCATTTCAGTACCCGGATCCTTCTTCTACGCAGCCATGATGTTGTAATTGATGCAGTATGTGGTCTGGCATTGTCATGTTGGAAAATAGATCCCTGAAAGAGACAACGTCTGGATGGGAGCATATGTTGTTCTAGAACTTGGATATACCTTTCAGCATTGATGGTGCCTTTCCAGATGTGTAAGCTGCCCATACCACACGCACTCATGCAACCCCATATCATTAGAGATGCAGGCTTCTGAACTGAGCACTGATAACAACTTGGGTTGTCCTTGTCCTCTTTAGTCCGGATGACATGTTTTCCAAAAAGAACTTCAAATTTTGATTCGTCTGACCACAGAACAGTTTTCCACTTTGCCACAGTCCATTTTAAATGAGCCTTGGCCCAGAGAAAACGCCTACACTTCTGGATCATGTTTAGATATGGCTTATTTTTTGACCTATAGAGTTTTAGCCGGCAACAGCGAATGGCACAGTGGATTGTGTTCACAACAATGTTTTCTGGAAGTATTCCTGAGCCCATGTTGTGATTTCCATTACAGTAGCATTCCTGTATGTGATGCAGTGCCGTGTTAGGGCCCGAAGATCACGGGCATCCAGTATGGCTTGACCCTTACGCACAGAGATTGTTCCAGATTCTCTGAATCTTTGGATGATATTATGCACTGTAGATGATGATAACTTCAAACTCTTTGCAATTTTTCTCTGAGAAACTCCTTTCTGATATTGCTCCACTATTTTTCGCCACAGCATTAGGGGAATTGGTGATCCTCTGCCCATCTTGACTTCTGAGAGACACTGCCACTCTGAGAGGCTCTTTTTATACCCGATCATGTTGCCAATTGACCTAATAAGTTGCAAATTGGTCCTCCAGCTGTTCCTTATATGTACATTTAACTTTTCCAGCCTCTTATTGCTACCTGTCCCAACTTTTTTGGAATGTGTAGCTCTCATGAAATCCAGAATGAGCCAATATTTGGTATGACATTTCAAAATGTCTCACTTTCAACATTTTAATATGTTATCTATATTCTATTGTGAATAAAATATAAGTTTATGAGATTTGTAAATTATTGCATTATTCAATAATTATTCAATCGGGTTTGTATTCAAAAACGTAATAAAAGTGATCCATAAGACTTCAACCTTCTGAAGTTATACAATAACTTTGTGTAAGGAAAAAAAAAAAAAGTAATTTAGGTCACTATACTCTACATTTTCCATGTGAACAAAATTCAGATCAGTGGTTCTCAACCTTTTAGATTTGAAAGCCCTCCAAATATTCAAAGACCCTTCATACTGGCTGAGATATTCTTAAATGTTCAAATATAAGGTTTCTGAAAACCTGGAATACAGCACATATGTTGTTAAGGTCACTTTCATGACACTTTTATTGTGATTTTACATCCATTTGAAGACTGAAAGCTTCAGTGCTCATTCATCATTCATAGACTAGAAAAGAGCAACCAGTAGAATTCCTCAAAATGTATCCTTTTTTTGTTCCACTGAAGAAAGTCATAGTTTTGTGACAACCTAAAGGTAAGTAATTAATGCCAGAGCATTAATGTAGACTACTCAAACATTATGTTGTTCTCAAATTACATAACACAAGAGAAGGAGGAAGAGATTTACATTTAGCTGCGAATTAAAAAACCCTGGCAGCATTCATTTGTGATTCCCAATTGCTGCATTAGTCACACCCCTTTCAAATGAGGTATGACCTAAGCTTTCTAAAGGTTGGGCCGTGGAAAATATGAACATAATTTCTTCCTTCTGCAATGGGAAGGAGGAGGTTTCACTTTTTCATTGACCACAGAGACACAATTCAGTCCTAGAGAATCAACTTAAAAGGTGTAAATCTTGATACTGAATATCAATAGATGATGAAGTCATATTGGTATTAGTTCATGTAAACTGACCGGCACTGAGTAGAGTCTGTACTCTGTCCAGGTACTCGTTCACCTTGTCCTGAATGTTCTCTAGTTTGGATCCAGCCATTCCTGCATAGATGAGAGCCTGGGCAGCCTCCTAATCAGAACCCAAAATACAATACATAATTAAATATGAGTTTTATCCAAATATACATCCAGCTCAAAGTGAAAATTGTTTAATGACAGCTTTTATTGCTATAGCGTGGAATATGCTGACATTTCCATTAAATAATAGAGCCTTTTCCGTCAGGTTAAGGTAAATATTACATTAAATCAGCTATCAATGTCAAAAAGCAGAGTGTGTAGCTTACCTTGTAGTAGAAAACAGCTTCATTGTATTTTCCCTGCTGATCATGCAGTACAGCTGAATTGGCAAATTTAACAGCATCGAGCTCAAGAGCTGTACAATCCATGATTGACGTTTAAAGACGTTTAACTGGGTATATGGCAAATCATTTTAACCTGTTCTTCTTTATAAGCAGCTGTTCCTCCGAGAATTTGCGATTCTTTCTTGAGTTGTTCCTGTTACGTGAACTTCCCGACCTCTAACTCCGAGTCAAGACTGAACAATATTGATTTCAAAGAGCTTTCAAACTTAGTTACTCTAAATAAGGTGTGAACACACAACGCTTTAACTTGCTATCGTGACAGCAAAACAAATGCTCAAGCCCGCAGTACTTCCGGATGCGATGGGCGTGTCCTACTGGTGTCACGACACGTCATTCGTTTTCAGAGCGGCCGCCGTCCGAATCACTTCAGCGAATCGGTTCCTTCAAATAGTTCATTTCAAAGAACCGGTTCTTATTTCATTCATTACGTGGTGCCTGACATCCTCTACCAATATTACATGTTCTAGTCTAAAACGTAACTTCTATTAAAGTCAAATGCACTGATCTACAATTAGTGGCCACATTATGTTTTTTTTTTAATGTTAAACATAAAATTATTGAAAAAGAAAGTCATTTTGAAACTAAATATAATTAATATTTATAATAAACAATAATAATAATAAAAAAAAAAGTTAGCACGTATAGTCTGAAAAACGTTTTTATCCTCGGTTCACTCCGAACTAGTCCAGATCACTTAACTTATCGCTTCTTGGCTTCTGACGAAAAGGACATGTCTGACAGAAAATGTCTGTCAGTTTAATTAGTTGTTTGTTAATTTGAGAAGGTAATAACTACACTCCGATTTGTGAACAAAACGTTGAGTGAACAATATCGTTTTTGTAAAGCAAATCCACTGAAAAGATCCGATCAAAAGAACGATTCTTTTACGAATCGGACATCGTCGTGATTCGCGTAGCAGAGTGTGGGAAAATCCAGAGTCTCGCTCAGAAATGAAATGAGTAAAATGTTCTGGAATTATTCTCGCAATTCTTAAAACTTTCCCCTTTGACTGGAAATTTTACGCTCATTGTAGCTGTTGAAAAATAGCTGTGCACAAGCATGCACGTGCAAACCATTTAGTTTAACTATGCCCCATAAAAATTGATAAAACCTAAATCTGTGTGTGTTTATTTCCGAGATGATGCCTAGAGCTTAAAACAATATAAAATCCGGACGTAAATGTTTTTGAACATGCAACAACACTACACATGCAATGATTTATAGTAGCGTGTAACACACTTATTCCATATATTATATTATTAGGTTCTAATATATATTGTATTATAACTCTCCAAATAAGAAGTGGTTTACATACATACATATAAACAAACTCATCTGATGCTGTGTACTTTTGAAGCTGTTGATATCAATGTGCTATTGGCTATAAAACATACTTTTAAACCCCGACCCCTAGTGTTACAAAAATGTTAATCAAGTCTGTCTGGACTTTGTTGTTGAAGGAAGGAAAGGAAAATACATAGCGTGACTTTATTGCTTATGACAAAAAAAATAAATAAAAAATAATAATTAAGTGTCAGGGTTTTTTTTTCTTCTTTTATAACGTATACAGCAGATGGACTCACAGGGTGGTGCAACTGGTGTGGCCGCACTGGGACCTGCACTTTAGGGCCACCCCCAAGATAAGACATTTGACCATTACAGTTGGACATTAAAGTCTACAGTGCATTAAATGCAGACAGTAAAATGTGTCTGTCCTACAGATTGTAAACATGTCACTGAGAAAAAAGGGTTTGTATACATTTTCCCTCTGACTTAAAGAGACATAATGATTTGACATGTTGTAAATATGTCCAAACATTCTGCTTTTTCTCTCTTTTATTTTTGCACTCAGAGCAAAGCTACAAAAAAGCAAACAAAAAAATGTTGCTTGCTTTATGTAAAAAAAATTATTGAATTGCTTTTCACAATCCATTGTGCATTTGAAACAGACTGTTTTGTTCTGTGCATCCTAATCAAAAATTACCACAAAACAAAAAGCTATATTTAACTGTGTGAGAAACATCAAACTGCCGGAAATTGTTTGCACCATATAAACGTCTTGCTGGTTAGGCATGAAAATTACTTTGGCAAACCGCTGTGTGACTTTCTCAGTAAAAACAGAAAGATAGAGTGACTTAGAGGGAGGATTATCTCCAGTCAGTGCCTCCACTAATCTAGAAGAGTTTATAGCGCCATATGGTCGACATCTTGGATCATTTCTGTTAGCATGCACTCTCTGGGTGGCCTTCGAGTGTCTTAGAATGTACATCATACATTTAAACAAGAGTGAAAATCAGTTTTAAAAAGTGGACACCTGAAGAGGCCTAATGAAAGAAATAATAATAAAAAAAAAAATCCTGAAAGAAATGAATACTTTTATTTAGCAAGGATGTATTAAATTGATCAAAAGTGACAGTAAAATATTTTCCATTGTTGTAAAAAATTATTTCAAATAATGCTGTTTAATTTTCATAATTTTCCACAAAAATATAAAGCAGCACAACTGTTTTTATCATTGATAATAAGAAATTCTGAGCATATTACCTTGATTTTTGAAGGATCGTGTGACACAGAAGACATGACTGCTTAAAATTGAGCAGGAATTCACATGAATAAATGACATTTTAATTAACTTACGTCTTTGGCCTTTATCCCTCTTTCATCTGTACTATTTATACTTTTTCGGTTGTCTTTTTTTTTTTTGCCAGATTGTAATTCTGTTCTGTGATCTGCACAAGTTAACATTTTTGATCCAAAACTAGTTATCTGACCCTGTTCTTGAAATTTGATGTTTTGGTGCTTAGTTTGGACCGAGCATCCAGCACTCTGAGGACTGTGAGAAAAACAAAAAGAAACCATGAAAAAATGTTTTCTTATGTCACAATTCTGACTCACTAAACTGTTAGAAAAAAACAGAAAGTTACAGCAGACATATCAATTAAATGCAGTGACTTCAAGTTAAGGTAACTACAAGTTCAGTTTAAAAAACTGAACTTTATTTTCAACACAAAGCATCATATCGGTCATTTCAGGACATTTCATCGGTCTAACTGACACAATGTTACTGCACTGTTCAAAACCCAAAGCCAATATCAACAGTTACTGAAATGAGAGAACATTCAATACTAAAGGAATTACTCCTTTTAAAGCAAAACCGACTTTATTATGACTTTAAATAAGATTAAATGTCCAACTGAGTTTCAAGACTTTCATTTTCACAAAGAGAGTAAGGGTTTGAGATTATAATGTCTTCCTAATCCTTGTTATTAGAGCTCTCAAACATGATGGATTTTGTACTTTATTAAAACTTTAGACTGAAAACAAAATCTTTAGTCTATTTGCTGTAAACTGGAAATGTAAATAAAGTGAAGTTTCTTGCCCTTTTCAGTGTTTTTCCCAAAGGAAACTAATTTCCGCAGTGGATAATTGATGTAATTGAGCCATCTTAAAGGGTTAATTCACCCAAAAATGAAATTTCTGTCGTTTATTACTCACCCTCATGTTGTCCAAACCCGTAAGACCTTCGTTCATCTTCAAAACACAAATTAAGATATTTTTGGATGAAATCTGAGAGATATCTGAACCACACATAGGCAACAACATCATTGCAACCTTTAAGGCCCAGAAAGGTAGTAAAGACATCATTAAAATAATCCTTATGACTACAGTGGTTCAAACTTAAAGGCCCCGATATACTTCAAGCAAAGTTCTTTTTCGTTCTTCGTTTAGGGGTAAAACGAAGTTCGAAACACGTGAGCAGCGATATACTGTAATTGAACATCTGACGCCGCCCACACTGCTGAGAGTGGCTTTACATGAATTTTTTTTTTTAGATGATTATTTAAATATGTGCTTTACACTTTCTTCTCAGTAACAAAATAAACACAACAAAAATGAGAAAACAGCAAGCATTTTTATAAAGAGCATAGAAAGCACAAAACATCTGATCATAACATTGGTGTGTTAGCAAATTAGCACTCTGCAATATAGCACTCCAGTCATGTATATAGCACTTTATTCAATAGATTTCTTACCAGTGCCTCATTCATCGGAAGCACAACCTCATTTTGTTCTATAAAGCGGCTATCCAGCATGTTCATGTTTTCACCCAAGGAGATCTTATCTCAACGAGCTCGAGTAATGAAATGAGTCAGAGAGAAGGGTTCCACGTGAAAGAAGGCGGAGCCTCAGAGCACACCTCCTGTTACGTTATCGTCACGGACCAATGGAAGTATGAAGGTGTTTTGCAGCTGGAGCAAACTTTTCCTGAAAATTCGCTTTGGCAAGCTGTTTCAAACTCCCAAAATGAACACAAAAAGAACTTCGTTTTGGCCTGTTTTTGTTCGAAATTACGTCACATCAGTTCGTTTTTCAATTTCATTTGAATTATAACGGGGCCTTAATGTTATGAAGTGACGAGAATCCTTTTTGTGCGCAAAAATAAAACAAAGCTTCCAAAGATTCCTAAGAATCATTTTCACAAATGAATTGGCACCTCTGAGTCCAGACCTTAAATTCATTGAAAGTCTTTGGGATGTGCTGGACTAGACTTTACAGAGTGCTTGACTCTTGCATTGTCAATACAAGATCTTTACCCAAAATGTACCTCTTGATGGAAATAAATGTTGTGTTATTTCTATCAAGGTGCATCAATTTTTAACAGTTTGAGCCTAATGAGTCTTGCCTTCGTCATCCTGGAATATAGCCATGATGTGCCTGCTTACATTGGTTGTTTAAGAAATGAAAAGTTGCACACTCCATCAATTAAGAATAAAAAAAGACACAGAGTCACATCCAGCACCCACCAACACCAACACATCGTCAGCAGGGCTGCGTTCAGCTCAGACAAAATGTTGCAAAACGTTTTTTTAAACAGAAACGGTGTTGCGTTGAACACCCTGTTCTGATGACGCAAGAGTTGCAACTACGGCAGCTGAGAAGGCCATTCTTTGTGTTTTTTGAAGAATTTTCGAAGCCTGATGAAGTCACTGATGTCACTGCCATTACATGATAGGCTGGGAGGTGCCGCACGTGATTAAGTTAGCCGTTACGACCCTCTTATCTCCCCATTATATACAATAGTTGCGTCCCAAATGACGCACTATACACTATGCAATTATACACTATGTACTTGTGCACTATGCACTCATCCATGTAGTGTGTGAATTGTATAAGGTTATTTTGTCATTCCCTTCCCCTCCACTACGTAATTAAAGCTGTGACAGTTGAGTGCACGAAGTGTCCAACATTCCACACTTCGTTTTTTACGTTAATTTAGTGCATCATCCGGGTATTTAAAGTGTAATTTTTCTTTTTGGAATTTTCAGTGTGAACGCACTACTGCACTATTTGTACTTAAAAACTTCATAGAATAGTGCACAAGTACGCGAATTGGGACGCACTCTCTGGTTGCACACCGTTTCCAGGGGCCTGTACCATGATGGTAGATGAACAAACTCAGGGTTATAGGATTAGTTTCGAGTTGACAAAACCACTCCACTTTGTTGGTACCATGATGCTGATCATCAACATGGTACAGGCCCCAGGAAACATGTCGTTCAACAATCATCTTTTAATACTCTAGGTAAGTGACTTCAAAAGTGCCCTTTTCATTTACTCATCTGCATTCAGTTTGCCAGTGTCAGTGCCTCTGTCTAAATAATGAACATGTTGATGACTTACCTGTCTGCCTCCATCTGTGTCCTGACAATAAAACTTGCTTATTAAAATCCAAAACAGTGACTTTTTTTTTTTTTTTTTGGCCAGACAGTGATCATTTTTAATGTTCATTTCCAATCTTGTTCTGCAGCTCTCCATCAAAGCACCACATTTAACTTTTATTCATATTTGGCTTGTATGCGGAAATGGAGACATCTGGAATGCATTCTGATGTGTATTATCATCTTGTCGTCAAAGCAATGTTCTAACAATGGTTTAGCCAAGAAACACATTTTTGTGTCAGAAACATATATGTAACAAAAATATCCCTTAAAAGTAATATATTATTTTATTTAATAGACCAAATAAAGCCACCTTTGTTAATGAGACACTCAGTCTTAATTCATTTGTACAGAGAATATGGAATATAATGTTAACTATTTTTAATTTGTTAGAAGAACAGTTCATCCATTAATGTTATTCTTCGTGTCATTTCAAAGCTGTATGACTTTCTTTCTTCTGTGATATTTCAAGAGTGTAAAACAAAAGCTTATGAGTGATGGTGAAGGCCAGATGGTGCATTAGCAAAATTCCGAAGAATCACAGCTAGATTCTGGCCACAGTAATCCATTTCTCACTGTTTTTTTTGGCTATGCACGGGTGTTATTATACAATGGAGTCTCTGTTGTGTGAAAAAAGTAAATTCAACAAGACTCCGTTGGCATCCCGAGCCTAATAACATGGCTACAGTAACCAAAAGCAACTGTAACAAGATATGTAACAAGGTATTCCAGAAAGCACATATTCACACATCTGAATGCTCAGTTTATTAACCCAAATCTTGCTTCCTCCAGGTATGCGCGTTCCAAAACTGCCGCTTGGAGTACATTCAGTTAACCCGCAGTATGAGCTAACGGTCACCACACAAAGACATTCTCAACTGAGCACAGAATACAGGAGTCACCATTAAAACAGATGCTAAAAGAATGGCGCGCTTCTTCTCTTTTGTTTAATGGCGATTTACATTCTCAGTGCATATTGCCACAATGGGACAATTATGCAATCATTTTTAATGTAATCTTTAATCACTTTTTTTTATTGCTGTGAACAAGAATTATATTGTTTGTTTTGATGCTAATCATAAATGCTTGCAAAGATAATTTGGCTATGTTTGTTTAGCCATTTTGTTTCCACATTTCTTGGAAGTGAGATGTATCACATGTATTTTTATTACAAATAGGCCTACATTATATAGAAAACGTCCTACTGGAAAAAAAGATAAACCTTTTGAGATCCACGATGTGTGAGATGAGAATAAAATAGAGTAAATATTACTTTATGTTATAATAGTGCTTTATAAATAAATATGTACTTGGACTCAGACTTTTGATCGATATATATAAATAAAAGTATATTTATAAAAGTGTAGTATAAAAGTACATTGTTTGAAAATATTGATTTATAATGAAAACAGATATATTCCTAATTCTGAATTTGAGTAGGCTAGTCCACTAGTAGCGAACATAGGAATTTACTTCAACATAGGACCATAGAAATTTACTTAATCTTCAAATCTACTCTTTCCTCGTGACTGAATTTTCAGGCTATACGGTAGGGGGCGCTGTTACGCATCTTCTGAAAAAGTACAGAATCTCCGGATCAAAATGCGTGAGAAGAAGCTGAAACAAGCGATAGAAGATTATTACTCATGCAAACATAATAAAACGAACATCAAACATTAAACAGCATATAAATCAAAACTGCGTAACATTACTGAATGAGGACTATGAAGATTTGGGGGTGTTTATGGACTCTATATACTCCACCTGTGTTTGATCATCGTTCTGAATTTTATGTTTAACAAAAATGCAATTTTCTCAGCTTTTTGTTTAAATAGTTTCCTTTTTTTAATGTAACGTACCCACATTTAAGTGTTAATAAAAAAGGATTCATGAAGCTTGAATACATTTTAAATGGAAAGCGTTAAAGTACAGTTTAAGGTATTTCAAGTATAAAAAATACTTAAATAGGAACATAGTAGTATACTTAAAGTGCAAAAATAATACATATAAAAAGTAAACCGTAAGTGTGATGTTACGTTCACTTAAAGAACACTTACAAGTATACTTGCACTAAACTATACTGAAAATATATTTCCAGGTGTACTTTCATATACTAAAAATGTACTACTAGTATTATAAGTATAGGCTACTAGTAGTTTACTATTTTAAGTTCACTTGTAGTACAGATGCAGTACAAATGAGAAATGTATCTGTGAACTAGCTGTGTACTTAAAGTTTATACTGTGAAACTTATAGTACACTTAAACATATACTTCAGTTGGGCCAATTTAGTCCCAACCAGTATTAAAATAGTACGCTTAAAGTTTACCACTAGTACATTTATACTAGTATAGCTACTTACTACATAAAGTATCCTTAAAACATAATTGAACATTACTTAAGTATATACTTGATAAAATGAACTTGAAGTATACTTCTTTTTTTCGTAAGGATGCTCTGGAGCAGGTTATGTTCAGAATATAAGTTGCAATGGCTACATACCCTGAAAGTTACTGAAGGCTTTGTAACCAAAAGCTGAGGTTATCACTTACTCTGAGTGAACTTAGTTGCATAATGGTGTTAAAAAAAAGTTTTGCTCATAACTTAAAATAATTTTGAGAAATTTCACTCTTTAAAATATAAAATGTAGTTGCTCTACTATGGTACTAAAAGGCAACAATCACAGCTGTGCTGCACATTCATTCACTGACTTCACAGGCAGTTTTTTGTAAAGCTTCCTCTTAATTGGTTTCAGACAGGCTTCAAGGCACCATAACATCATGTTTAATGATCTAGAACAGTGTTTCTCACATGAAAGGCTGAAAGTCTGGCAAAAAAAAAAGTTAAATATAAAAAAATGCAACATCATTTTTGACAGAAAAGAAAAAAAGAAAAAAAAAAAGAGTGCATTGCATATTGAAATCCATAAAAGGAAATGGAGCTCCTAACTATAGATTAAAGACAACTTAAAAGCTTTCATAAACTGCATCTAATAACCTCTCCATCTCTGATGAAATGTTATTGTTATATGACCTTATTTTGTTGCTATAGGATGGGCCCCATATAGTTTAACACCTCACTACAGAATCATTTCCTTGACACAGCCACAGAGAAATTTCTTGATTTAATGCCAGATTCCCTGTTCATTAGGTCCCAGTGACATTGCATTAGTAAAACATGCATTTTCTGAAAAGATGCTTTGAAAATACATGTATTAAGGGAGAAGAACACACTTCTCACCTTTTTAAATTAAAAAATTATTTCTCCCTTGCTAAATGCTAGCCAAATTATACAATGTATCCAGCATGATTGTGTTGCATGTCATGCCTTCATCCTCTAAAAATAAATGCAACCCAGATCACATTAAATACAGATTAATTTGCAATGAGAATAAACATGGTCCACGATTTGTTTTAGTGCAGTGATTGGTGGTCAAGAGAATGACATCAAAAGTAAAAAAAAAATAAAAAAAAAACATTTAGAAACTTAACATTCAAATTATAAAGGGAAGCCTGGTGGACATCAAAATCATCAAAATAAAGCATGAGAAAAATGTGCCACTTTTGAGCCAACTTTTTTGATTTTACCAAGTGTTTTTGTCATCTTGCCGTCACCTGCCCTTACAACGATGAAACCCTGAAGTCACTGTTCTGGATTTGGGCTAATTACCATCACTCCATAGACCTCCCAGACACCACTGGACTAAACTGGAAAGAAGCCATCATCCTGTGTCTGGAGAGCGTTCTGATACAGACACAGCCAGAGCCAGAATCACCACCTTTTGATCACTGAGAACTTGTGTGTGCCCTCCGCAGATGGAGAGCTAGTGGACAGAGCTGACCTTGAAGCTCCATCATGAGTCTGACCGGGGATGTGGGCCCATGTCTTGGTTTCTGAACAGCACTAATAACTGTATGAACTATGATTTCATTTCATCAGACTACATGGACTGTTATTCTTACCGTTTTTGTCAAATTTTGTGGCACAGTGAAGCTCAGCCAGTCCTCCAGCCCCGCCGCTACCAGATGCCTACACCCTACCACCATCTCCGAGGAGTCCCTGTGACATTGAGCCGCAGGTCGTGAATCCACCTGCAGTGCCCATGTGAAAGGATCCTGTGGCTCCGCCTTTGATCTCTTTGCTCCATCTTAGCCTGTCGACCTGTCGGCTCCGTCTTGGCTCCTCCCACCTTCTGCACCACTGGAGACCCTCGGCCTTGCGGCTCCACTGGGTTCCCTCATCTCACTGGCTCCCCCTTGGTCAGTCGTCATTCTACTTCCACCACAGAGCTACGGGCCGTCCGCTGCACTCCGTCCCTCCACCCGGCGGCGGGTTCCTACTTCCCTTCGCCGTCGCTTCAGTCCTCCGTCACACTGGCTCCGAGGTCTCCAGTACCAGCGAAGTCGTTGTTTCCATTGACTCTCTGTGTTTATGGATCCATTGGCCCAGTCTCAGTCCGTTGTCCACCAGATGCCGTCAGCCACCACAACATCATCTTGGCTTCTCCCTTTCTCGACTCTGCCGTGGGCTGTCGGCACTGGCAAGCTCTGGGTCTGTGCTATCAGGCATCTTCGCTTCAGTGATTTCGTCATCCTTCCATCACCATCCCGTTACTCCTGCCTCTCACCATCCTTTCACCATCTCCTCATCCACCTCCAAAACCCTTTCCATACCTCCCTATGTTGTTCTGTTACGGCACAAGGTCGCACCTTGCTGGAGGGGGGAGTACTATCACAGTTATTTTTAGTTTGTCTTAGTTATCATGGATTTTCAGTTTGCTTTCATCAGTCACATGTTTCTTTGTATTAGTTTCCCGCAACTCATCAGTTGTCATGGACACTAACACCACAGCTGTTTGTCTTTTAGATAATCACCATTGTGTATTTAAGTTCCTCCTGTTCACTCAGTGTTTACCTTTATGTGTGTGTTGCCCTGCCTGTCTACCTTCTGTGTTGGATATGATCAATAAACTTCATATTAGAACTTATTCTTCACCTATTCTTCATCTTCTGTCTGCCTGCAAGAACCCGTAACAGTATCAGTCAGTATTGCCTTTCTAGCTCTAATTTCCAGATTTTGGGACAAGCAATTATTTATTCAAGTAATTACCGTTCATTCAATTCACTGGTTCACTACTGGCCTCATTTTAGACCTAAATTTAAGTCCCAGCTATTTTAAATCCAGACAAAAACTTGCGTATAAGAGGTGAACTTAAAATATTCTCTACAAAACTTCCAAATTCTGGACAGAGCCAGACGTTTTATTTGCACAAATTACTCCACATTGCAACAGTAACAGCATACAACATCTGTGATCTACAAATCAATTGCTCCTCTGGGCCGCATGATAAAAGTTTATATTGTTTAAACTGGACCAGCTTTGAAGGAGAAGGCCCTCTGTAGTATCGTATAACAAGAAACAGTGCGGAAATGGTTATTGCTGATGTAGTATCCACTGTGCTGTAACAGTACAGTAAATAACAGCACATTCTAGGCCAAGGATGTTTGAAAGGAGTGTTATCCTTTAGCTGCCAAGTTAAAATTGGCAGCAGACTCTAAGAGGGGAGATGCACGGCGCCAGACTTTGAGTAATTAATATTCTGGTTCTCCAATCAGACACATTTAAAGTATTAAGTCATTCAGTTGGCTTGAAGATTATCTGTAAATTATGGGCTAAAGCCAAAAAGACAAACAAGAACTATTATGAGATACAGAGACAAAGTTTGGGCTTTTTCTGGGTTAAAGACTTTGCAATTTGGGAGTTCAAGAGTAAATTTCCAGGAACTGCTCAGCAAGCAGTGGCTAAGAAAGACAGACCATGAAGTAAAAATGAACAACAAAGCTACAATGACAAGGGAGCAGAGAAACATATATGATTATATATTTTTATATATAAGCTATTATATATATATATATATATATATATATATATATATATATATATATATATATATATATATATAATATAATCTCAGACTTACCTTTGTTCGTTTGACAGTTTATCAGCATCCCTCTTCCACCCCATCTCCTCACTTCTAGTGCTAACTTTTCTTACCAAAACTAGGAAGAGTACTCTGGGTTTGGGCCAAAATTCCTAGCTCAGAGCCCTCGCCCAAGACTGCATGCAAAATACGGATAACTTTAATCTATTTACTTATACTGGTGAACTTGTGAATGTAAGATAACTGAGCATTGTGCGCTGAATTTTATTTCTTATTAGTTCTGGCCCATTACAAGGCCTCATGCCAGACAGAGAAACTCTTCTCTGGAAGATACAAGTCATTTAATTTGAGTGATGTGTTTATGAGCTGTATGACAGAGTGATATTAAACACTTGTGGAAGACTTTATTATTATTTTTGATGGCAGTAAATAAAGTACTGCTAAATCAGAAACATACTTCCAAGGTCTTCTTCCTCACATGCTTCTGTGTGAGAGCTACAGTACAATTCCCAATTTGAGACTAGAGGAAATCTCTAAAATAGACTTTGGGTCTATTTTACAACTGTTACAGCCATAGAGTAATAAATTATATAAAGTCTTTTGTGACAGTGGCTAAGATATGGTATAAAGGAAACCAGAGTTTTTAGTAATTTTTACTTCTTTACAAAACTTTTTTTTTTTTTTTAAATCATTGTTATTTCCAAGTATGTTCAGTTTTTGTTTGTACTGTCCCTATACAAATAAACTATTACTATTAATAACTGCATCAAACTCTAATATCTAAACTACATCTGCAATCTTACATCAGCATTCTTAAAAGAGATGGATGTTGTATGGATGTTGTCCACTAATGTTTTCTTAGTTTGTTCAGATGGGTTTCCATGCCACAAAAGCAACAAAATAAAACTATAAATCAGGGAAACTATGAACAAGACAAACAAACAAAAAATCTGCTTCACTTTCCCGAATAAAGAGTCCTGTCAGACAGTCTTTTTTGTCAATGTCTATTTTAAATTGAACTGTTCTGAATTCTGATGAGGCGCATTTAAAGCTGTTAAAAAATATCAGAGTTACATACTGCACATCACGTGAATTGGTGGCAATGGTTCTATGATCTATGTTATAGTCATCTTTATGGTTATTCTCCTTGGTGTGAATGGGCCTTTTATACTAATCAGCTCACTGAGAGGTAATTATTATTAAAAACAAGCTGTTTACTTGTAGTTAGCCAAACTAAAACCAGACATAACCACCATTTACACAAACCACCTACATGTAAATTCACTGTAACACATGGCCTCATGGGGCTTTTTTTTAGTTATAAAAGAACATTGTTGAATTCTTGATACTGACTGGCTGAAAGATGTTTCTTACTACAACTTTGTGAGTCTTGCAAAACTGAACAGTGGGTTCAGACTTCACTGAAGCTAATCAGATAATTAGAGATGTGCTTGCAACACTCTTTTACAATCAAGTTTGGGTTTATGTAAATGGGGGTTCATATGTCAATGATTAACAGGCGGTTTGGTATTTTCTAACATTTCTTTTAATTTCAGTAAATGTAGGTTGTGGTTGAAGGAGAACCAGGTGCACAGATGTATGAAATCAACTTGATGTAAACAAAACACTTTAGCACCAGTTTACAACTTGAGGAGTTAGTATTCATACACATATATGACATAAACATGTTTTTTTGACCCTTTGTTGACACTAACCAGTAACTACAGTAAAAGATGTAGGAGTTTCTGTTTTGAAAAAATCAAAATGGAAAAGTTAACTAGTAAATAATAGGATTTCCTTTAAGATAATAATAGAACCAGAGTAGAAATGTAAGATCAAAAAGGGCAAAATGATTGACGCATTGCACTAGCTACACCAAGATAATGGGTTTACCAGGTAATCATGGGATTACCAGGAAATGCATGAACTGATTAAAATGTTTTCCATGGGTAGGGAATAGGGGGGAACGTAAATCTGAAGAAGAGATATTAAGCCTGATTTTGAACACCATCTGTAAAAGCATTTTTGTTTTATCTATTCATAGACACAATTTTTCCTGATATATATTGGATGTCATTAAGGAGGAGGAGCGTGAATGTCCTTTGAGCCAATGACATTGGTACAGTTAGCGCCATGTTCTATTAATTGAACTATAGAACTCCTGACAAAATGTGATTTGCGTAAGGACCACTATCTTCAAAAATGACTGACAGTTTGGATGGATAAGAGCAGGGAGAGCAGCGATATCCCCCTTAGGGTAAACAGAACTGAACCAACATAAAGGTATTCTGATATCATTAATGTTCTTAATGACAATAATTTAGTGTAACAACATAATTAAAGAAAATGAGTCTGATTCGAAGAGAAATATCAGAAGGCCAAGTCCTGACTGGATGAGCTGGGGATGGAGAAGGGTAATTAGCTCCTGAGCAACACAATAAAGCTGCTGATACTGAATGGACATTATATAGGGATACTGTGATAGGCGTTGTATTCCTATACGTAGACGTGGATCAGCTTTGAGTCAGCTGATGCAAGCTTGACTAATGTGACCTGCCAGAACTAACGCTATGCTTGATTGCTACATGTTCCAGTTTGAAACCAGCAGAAGCAGGGATAATACAGGTGCTGGTCATATAATTAGAATATCATCAAAAATTTGATTTATTTCACTAATTCCATTCAAAAACTGATATTTCAAATGTTTATTTATTTTAATTTTGATGATTATAACTGACAACTAAGGAAAATCCCAAATTCAGTATCTCAGAAAATTAGAATATTACTTAAGACCAATACAAAGAAAAGATTTTTAGAAATCTTGGCCAACTGAAAATTATGAACATGAAATGTATGAGCATGTACAGCACTCAATACTTTTGCCTGAATTACTGCAGCAATGCGACGTGGCATGGAGTCGATCAGTCTGTGGCACTGCTCAGGTGTTATGAGAGCCCAGGTTGCTCTGATAGTGGCCTTCAGCTTTTCTGCATTGTTGGGTCTGGCATATCACATCTTCCTCTTCACAATACCCCATAGATTTTCTATGGGGTTAAGGTCAGGCGAGTTTGCTGGCCAATTAAGAACAGGGATACCATGGTCCTTAAACCAGGTACTGGTAGCTTTGGCACTGTGTGCAGGTGCCAAGTCCTGTTGGAAAATGAAATCTGCATCTCCATAAAGTTGGTCAGCAGCAGGAAGCATGAAGTGCTCTAAAACTTCCTGGTATACGGCTGTGTTGACCTTGGACCTCAGAAAACACAGTGGACCAACACCAGCAGATGACATGGCACCCCAAACCATCACTGACTGTGGAAACTTTACACTGGACCACAAGCAACGTGGATTGTGTGCCTCTCCTCTCTTCCTCCAGACTCTGGGACCCTGATTTCCAAAGGAAATGCAAAATTCTGTCAGGACCACTATCGTCAAATATGATAGATAATGCATAGAGTTTGTATTGGCGGTATGGTTCTGTTCTGGGCAAGAACTCCCTGTGCATCCATACAGCGTAGCATGGATAAGAGCAGGGAGAGCAGCAATAAACCCCCCAGGGTAAACAGAACAGGACCAACATGCAGATATCATTAAATGTCATGATTTAACATTTTTCGAGAATTAGTCTGATTCCGGGGAAATAATAAGGCCAATCCTGACTGAAGAGAGGAGGAGCTGGGGATGGAGGAGGGTAATTGCTCCTGAGAAATGCAATAGCTGCTAATAATACTGAGGAGCTTATATATAGATGCCATAATAGGCGTTGTATTCCTATAGGTAGACGCAAGTCACCTGGGAGTCAGCTGATGCAAGCTTGACTGACGTGACCTGCCAGAACTGACGCTAACGCTAGATTTTACTTTCATCAGAGAACATAACTTTGGACCACTCAGCAGCAGTCCAGTCCTTTTTGTCTTTAGCCCAGGCGAGACGCTGTCTGTTGTTCAAGAGTGGCTTGACACAAGGAATGCGACAGCTAAAACCCATGTCTTGCATACATCTGTGCGTAGTGGTTCTTGAAGCACTGACTCCAGCTGCAGTCCACTCTTTGTGAATCTGTGGGGACATTTTTGAATGGGTTTTGTTTCACAATCCTCTCCAAGGTGCAGTTATCCCTATTGCTTGTACACTTTTTTTCTACCACATCTTTTCCTTCCCTTCGCCTCTCTATTAATGTGCTTGGACTCAGAGCTCTGTGAACAGCCAGCCTCTTTTGCAATGACCTTTTGTGTCTTGCTCTCCTTGTGCAAGGTGTCAATGATCGTCTTCTGGACAACTGTCAAGTCAGCAGTCTTCCCCATGATTGTGTAGCCTACAGAACTAGACTGAGAGACCATTTAAATGCCTTTGCAGGTGTTTTGAGTTAATTGACCTTTCGCCGGGAGTTTGATTGACAAGCGATCTAACCAATCAGAACGCCGCATCCGCCATTTTGTCCGACAAAGCAGCCAGTAGTTAAAAGATTAACCTCGGTGGAGTTAAACTTGACGTCTTTCCGCGTTTGAAACAACATTCATTCTCATGTTTATGGACTAATAGGAAGAGATGATCGGTTTTTACGAGCGGTTGAGCTGAGGATCTACAGCAATCTGTCACGACCATGGTCACGACACATTAAAGAGCAACAAAACGTTTTTTATTGTTTGAATTTCTTTAATAACTAAAACTTAAACTTTAACTTGAAAGCTGGGACTTTGTTTAATATCATAAGTAACCTGCTCTGTCTATGTGTGTCAGTATCCTCTTTGTTCCGCGATGTATTTTTCACTGCGTGTGGAGTGACAGCGCCACGGCTTGTCGGACAAAGCAACAGTAACTAAGGGGGGCGGGGCTCGGCGAAAGGCTAATTAGCTGATAAGAGTGTGGCACCAGGTGTCTTCAATATTGAACCTTTTCACAATATTCTAATTTTCTGAGATACTGAATTTGGGATTTTCCTTAGTTGTCAGTTATAATCATCAAAATTAAAAGAAATAAACATTTGAAATATATCAGTCTGTGTGTAATGAATGAATATAATATACAAGTTTCACTTTTTGAATGGAATTAGTGAAATAAATCAACTTTTTGATGATATTCTAATTATATGACCAGCACCTGTATATATTTTTCTGACTAGTTTCAATCAATTTCCAAGGAACTTAGAGTTCCTTAGAATTTCCCTTGAATGTAGATCTTTGAGAAACATCTGCTTTTCATTGCAACCCTCTGACAAGAATGGATTGATGCAAGACAAGTACCAGATCCAACAATCTTTTTTTGTTTGTTCCTGCATTAATTAATTAACACATTTTTTTTATGACACCTTTTGTGTAATTTTGTGTACATAATTGACACATTGTGTAAATAAAACACATTAGTGTGTAGAAAAGGAGCAGGAATAGCATACGGTTGAGTTAAAAGTAACACAAAATGTGTTGTCCTTAACTAGACACACGGGTGTGTTAAAATATAACACAAGTTGTGTTGTTTTTAACACATCTGTTTTAAGAGTGCATGCATATCGACTTTACATTTTCACGCCCCTAAACAAAAACTAACTGTGATTGGTGCCGTTACATGTCAGTTACCGTCCTCTTGGGCGGTCCTTGGCCAGTGAAAGCTGCGATAGAGTCCAGACCTTCTGCCATCAGATTGAAGGTCTGGCTACGCGAGACTAAGCTTTGTGTGACTGAGCTATTGAGATATTTTAAAGAACTTAAATCTTGATGCTGACGAGTCAGTGTTTTCTTTCATTGAAAATGTTGATGGTAAATAAATACCAATCAGCAGATGTAATAATTAGCTATGTTTTTTTATAGTCTACAAAATATGCTCTCATATAAAAATACAGCTGAAGCTGATAACATTCTGTACTTTCACTGTGACAGAAGAAAAAATTAAGAATATATGCCAGAGGAAACAAACTTCCCTTTAAACAGGAACCCTGCTTGTTTCAGAGAATTTCTGAAGAACTTGAAGAATTGCCTTGAATTTAGAGCATGTGAGAAACCACTGCTCATTCTTGATAATGTTTAATAAAAAGAATTGATAAAAAAAGGTAAATTGGCAATCTGAAATAGCAAGCTGGTATGGTATGTTAACTATGTGTAGGAGTTGTCTGTTCTGAAAGAGCTCATGTTCAGAGTTAAGATATGGTAAAACGGGTATGCACAGGATGCACCCAAAATTACAATTTAAAACCAGTGAGCTATATATATATATATATATATATATATATATATATATATATATATATATATATATATATATATATATATTTGATCCAGTCGCACAAGTGTTTGGCTCTACATTGCTCCAAGATAACTTCCAGGGCTTGGTTTGGGAGTTGATTTAAGCCAGCACAGCTTGAGGTGAAGGCCCATGTGTGACTGTCTGGGATTGTTCCCAAGATATAGTTGGGGAGTGTGAGAGGCGATGACTGTGTTTCCATGTAACTAAAATGTGGTCCCTGGTGACAAGACCATCTATTCATTATTATGTCACCATATGATTATATGAATTCCTTACATCTGTGTAATTAATATTGTGGTAACCTGTAACATGCAAGATAAAATTTTGCCATGTCAAGATCATTACTAACAATGATCTTAAAGGGTTAGTTCACCCAAAAATGAAAATTGTCATTAATGACTCACCCTCATGTCGTTCCACACCCGTAAGACCTTTGTTAATCTTCAGAACACAGTTTAAGATATTTTAGATTTAGTCCGAGAGCTTTCTGTCCCTCCATTGAAAATGTATGTATGGTAGACTGTCCATGTCCAGAAAGGTAATAAATACATCATCAAAGTAGTCCATGTGACATCAGTGGATTAGTAAGAAGTTTTTGAAGCATCAAAAATACATTTTGGTCCAAAAATAACAAAAACGACGACTTTATTCCTTTTCATTGAATTGATTCCATTGAATCCTTTCATCTGTTGGCGTTGGTAATACACTTTAACGTCGTTTTTGGCGATTAGGACATCCGCGACATGCACACTTACGCACCATTTTAAAATATAATACCAAAATACAAACATTGTAGAATAGCTTGAATACAGCGTGCGTCTCCCTCAGACTGTAAACGCACCGGATAACACGTCATCAGCGTCATACGTCAGCAGCGTCACTGCGGAGTTGTGAACCCGGATTGACAACAGACCCGGAAGAGAATACAATGCTGAATAAAGTCGTAGTTTTTGTTACAGTCTTGTACATACACTTTCAATGGAGGGACAGAAAGCTCTCGGACTAAATCTAAAATATCTTAAACGGTGTTCCGAAGAAGAACGGAGGTCGTACAGGTTTGGAACGACATGAGGGTGAGTCATTAATTACATCATTTTCATTTTTGGGTGAACTTACCCTTTAAAGCTGCAGTCCGCAAGTTTTTTTGGTTAAAAATTATCCAAAATGAACTTTTTAACAAGTACATAACCACCCAGTGTTCAAAACTATCTAATTATCTTGTCTCGATTCACGACGGTTAGCTTGTAATAATGTTTTATAATAAGAACGAACTGGCGGATTTCCGCGGGAAATTCAAGCATGCAGCAGTTCCTCTGTGCGTACGTCACGTCCGTAAACAGAAAGGAGTCCCGTCGAGAGGCTCAGTTAAATCATGTGAGGATGCTGCCGGTAGCGGCAAGTTTATAGCCTTTTCTCACAGCAGTTGAAATAATTAAACTTATTTTGATGGCGGATTGTAATCCAGAAAGGTCCAAATGACAACTGCAGATTCACCCGTAGACAAAAAGCAAAAGACTTCGGACTGTGGAGTGGATACAGAAATTGAAATCTACAGTAACGCTAATACACGCTAATACACACTAAATACACAGTCACGCAATGCTGATGTTGTTAACATTAACAATTTAAGAACAATATAACCGTAATAATAATTTGCACGGTTTGGCATAATCCGAGCTAAGCGATCGTTAGATTTAATCATCATTGGCAGCGTGATTTATTGTAGGCCTAATGCTTTTTTCCTCAGTTGGTCAAAACAAAAGTGGCAGAAATGTAACTTACTTGTTCAGATGATATTTTCCAGTGAAAATTCTTATATTGGTCATACTTTCAAGACGTAGAGTCTGTGATTCTGAAGTTCAGTATCCACACCGGTGCGGTGATTGACAGCAAACATTAGATTAATCCGCGCTGACGAGCTGTGCCAAAGCACAACGCACGTACAGATAACTGTTCCGCATATGACTGCAATCGCATGTTTCAAACAGAGATGGCGACAAAGAGGAAAAACTGTTTTCATTGCATCCTCAAATGCAGCTGGATCTGATGTTTACGAGCTAATTCAATATAATCTTATAAAGTACAATTACTAATGTACTATAATTATTTTTTATTATATGTTTTGTCAGTTGCATTTGGAGCTTCATTCTTCTCATAAAACGAAATGTAACATTGATGGGAATTTGTTTATTATTATGATATTTGTAAAGTTTGAAAATAATATTCCAAAATGTTTAAGAACTCAGAGTAGAAATTAACTAATGCATGAAAAAGAAAGAAGATATGGCGGGGGAGGGGGTTCACTGAGGAGTGGTCACACAATCCATGTACAGATGTGCTCGTGCAGTGGGATTGTTGCCTCGCGCACCGACAGATGCACTGTAAGTACACGCGCTTCATTCTTGCATGCAGAGGCATTAAGCTGCATCGTGTTGTTGAAAATATCTGAGTTTTTTTTAAGTAAGAGTTGCGGGGTTGTCCTGTGTGGTGTGTGGAGAGGTATGAGAGTTTAAGGTAACTTTTATATCAATATCAATATTTATTTTTCGGGAGTTAGTGTAATATACTATAACAAATAATAATTATAATGAGAACATTTAATAATGCCATAACAGTTTATTTTTTCTGATTTTTAATTATATTTTGTTTCAAAATCAAATGTGATGAATTGGGGAAAATACTAAGATGATGAAAAAGTAGAAAAATGTTATGAGGTCTGTTGATATGTGGTTAATAAACCTGAAATCAACATATAGGCTACATTCAACCGACGCTGGGGGATATGTCTGTTGTATGTCCCATGCTTGCATGAATATAATGCATTTGCTTGTTCAGGAATGCTCTAAGATAATCCATTAACAGGAATTTCCTTCAGCTCTGAAGGCTTGCATAGCAGTGTCGCCAATCAGATAAGAGCCGGGTCTGATTTGGAAATGAGGGGGAAATGAAGTGTTGTTGCAACAGTTCCTGAGGCACATGACTGAAACTTCTCAAATACGAAATATATTCTTCATCTTTAAGGTTTGTTATTTTGAGTGGTGACTAGAATGATCCTAATTGGTAACTAAGGTGTTCAGAGGAGCTTCTAATGTGTTTGCTTGTTAGTTAGTTAATTTGGTGTATAAAGGCCAAAAAAATTGCTCTTGGGATTTAGAACACAACATAATTGCACATCTGGAGATTTAGTTAGAGATGATCATATCCATATGCTCTATTCTGTCATCATGCTTGATCAAACAAAAAACATGAGACCATAGATTGTTTATGGTATGTAACATGCAGCTGAGGGTCTGTTTGTAAAATAAGTCAGAGTAATTAAAAGAGTATCAAACCCATGTGTTTACCATGTGTTGTGCATTGCCACATGTCTGTCAGTAATTGAACTTTTGCCATTGGGGAATACAGTCCTGGTTGAGGTCCAGATTACACCATTACCAAGAAAGTAACTCTGGATTGGAGCCAGATCTAGTGCATGGAGTTTAAAAGTTTGGTTTTGACTTTTTTTTGACTCATTTTTCTTATTCTCCGTGACTTCATTCATATTGTTTATATTATACAACTATAGCATAGGGGCACAATATTCCTGTATCTCCCTTGTCACTTGTGTGCCAATGTTTATTTTTCATGTTCAGAGGTGAGGTGTAAAGTCCAGGTGTCAGAAAGTAAAAGTCCTGCCATATGTTTATTCCACCCATGAACTCAGCCAGCTGATTTCACTAATTAGTTCTACCTCCTGGCTGAAAAACTGTGCTAATTAGCAAATCCAGGTGACTGGAACAAAATACTGAGGAGGACTTTTACTTTATGAACCTGGACTGTTCCATGTTCCAGTGGTGGCATGCATGATAATGGTTTTTGATGCCTGATCTAGTGGCATGTTAACTATTTCCAAAATCACTTTGACTTATAAATTCCCCCCTGTGTGAAAATCACATTTTTAATGTTGTTTATATGTCTATGCCGTGTTATTAAAATGCTTTAAGACAAACCACAGTGCAAATTCATGTCAACACTTTAGCAATATGGTGGTTGTATCATGATGTATATTACGATGTTATGATAAACTATAAGCCTTTCTCCACTGACATTCTGAGTTGTTCAAAGCGTTTGTGAGAATACAGATTGTTAGAACGAAGCTGTCTGACTCTGAAATGGCGAACGGTAATATGGTTTGTGTAACATTAGCAACACATTATTAGCAGCTGTTTGATAACATAAGCAAAAGGCTTATCATATAATAATTACCGTTATGTGTCCAATGTTATAAAGAACGATACCATTGCGCTGTGTTAAGCTCAGTAAGTTGAGCGAGTTCATTACTGAAATGGCGCAAGCGAGTGGAGGCCGGGCCAATTTACATATTCATTGATCCGTGTGTACTAAATGAGGCAAGGTTGTAGAATTACATTCTAGCTATTCTAAAGGGCATGAAGAAAAAAGAATTTCACAGGAAAAAAATGTTTAAATATGTAATTTTGGTGATTAAAGATGAGTTTTAAGGGATAAAATTATTGACAACATGGAGACTTTAAAATCAATCAATCAATAATACATAACACTTAAATAAAATAATAAAATAAAATAAAATAATCATTACCTAAAAGAGCTGTCTAAATGCTTTCAGTTACTCATATTAGAGAAATATTGTAATGGGATGATTTTATCCATTTGATATGTTGTTGTAATAATATTTGTGTCAAACATGGCCTGACTTCTGAGATCATAAGCCAGGAAACATGCTTGAAATGAATATGCACTCAAAGATTTGCCTCAGTGAGGTGACCCGTCATGACCTCTCTGGCTTTGGTTTTCTCAGTCTGTCAACTCTTTCTTCACAGTTTAATCACTACCATGTGCACATTATTTGATCCCCCTTTCCTGATACCCTTAAATATATGGGCCCCACAACAGATTTTTCACTCAATGTATTTGTTCTCGCAGTGGGGTTTAAAATGGAAAGTTTTGGACATTATTTGTTTTTCTGTTCAATCTTTTTATCAAAACTGTTGACTTGGCATAAAACATCCATAAAAAATTAAATTTTCTTTTTGTGTGGTTTAGTGTGATTACCAGTTTGCAGTGAATTCGAGCAACAAAATAAGAGAAGCATTTGGAATCTAAATGTGCAGACTTTATTTGGCAGAAGTTTTTGTAAGTTAAGTAAGTTACTAAAATAAGTAAGATATTTTTTTTCTTTGTGATGAAAAACATCTTTTTGCTTTTAAAAAAAACCCAGATTTGTCAGAAATGTTCTTAATTTTCCTCTTCCTTTACACTTAGGCAAAAGTGTTTCAAGAACAGTGGATCACATCAAAGCATGTGATCCAGCCTGAAGCTGTAGGATTACTGAAAGAAGATGTTTGGCAGCAGATGCAAATAATTTGAATAAACAACTCAATAAAATACATATTAATGCATATAATATTAATCTTTCTTAAATCTTAATGCACAGCGTGCCTAGGTTGTCTACTCCTGGTATAGGAAGTAATAGCATAGTAAAACACAAGATATAAAAACTTCAAAGGCTATTTTGGGGAATTTTGGTGGAAATTCTTAATGAAAGACTTCTGTTAGAGAGAATTTAGTAATAAAGCAAGTCACTCTGTTAGAGCGCCTGGAACTGACATGGACACCATGTGTCTCTCATGAAGGCCATTTTATTTAGTATGAGAGAAAAAGAGCAGAATACAGATTAGATGCGATTTCCTTTGAGCTCTTGCTTTGGGACGGCAGGCACGTTTGTGACTTTGTCTGCGTAGGCCATTTGTACCGCTCACAAACATGAATAGAGCTAGATAGAAGCAAACAGACACAGATTGGCTCACAGATGGGACAGCAGAACGTAACTGAATTTGATTCATAAAAAAGAACAATAAAATTTATTGAGCATTCTCTGTCTCCCATCCTGTCCAGCCCAATATAGTAATGTTTCACCAACCAATGGCGTGAGTTAGAGTGTAACTATGTGCTATTTGACGAATGGCAGCTGGGGGGGCAGTGTTTGAAACCTGTTTGCAAACAATGTTTGTTTGGTGGTGCCACTACTGCCATCTGGAGTCAGAGTGTGGCATCACATAAAGGATATAAATGATATAAACATTTATTACATTTTGTATTTATTTTTGCTCTTAGCATCTGAAATCATTACATGGGACTATGGGAAGTCTGCCATTTATGTGGTTGTTGGGTCATTAAGGTTTGAGGTTGTGTTCTTCATGCCAATAACAGATTGGTATTCCTTTCTTCTCACCACATGAAAGAGTTTGGGTCTAGGGCAATGAGAGCTTGATGGTCTAGACAGGTCCTCATCTGACCTTAAATTTCACAGCTGCTCTGCATGTGAAACATGATCTATGCTGTCAGTCCAACACAAACATTTCTCAACAGGATTGAGAATAACCACTTTTGTTTACCCTTAATGGTAACAGCAGATAATTTATTTGGTTGTTTTTATGTTTTCAGTTCATTTGGGTAGCAGACAAACTGACAGACACATTTCAACACAATTGTTATGCTTTTCTTCATTTTGACATTTTTATCTGAATAACATTTGTGCGATTTATTCAATCAGAAGAATTTGTGATTAGTGGATGTCATTTTTTGACAATGTTTATTAGTGATCTGGGAACTAATCGCATAGAATTTATTACAACCCCGAATTCTGGAAATGTTGGGACGTTTTTTTAAATTTGATTAAATTGAACCCTAAAAGATTTTCAAATCACATGAGCCAATATTTTATTCACAATAGAACATAGATAAAATAACAAATGTTTAAACTGAACAATTTTACAATTATATGCACAAAATGAGCTCTTTTCAAAACAGTGTGAAGACATCTGGGCATCAAGGTTATGAGATTCTGGAGTTTTGGTGTTGAAATTTGGTCCCATTCTTGCCTGATATAGGTTTCCAACTGCTGAAGAGTTTGTGGTCGTCTTTGACATATTTTTCTCTATAGATAAATCTGGACTGCATGCATTCAGCACACAGACTCTTCTAAAACAAAGCCATGCTGTTGTAATAGCTGCAGTATGTGGTTTTGCATTGTCCTGCTGAAATACACAAGGCCTTCCCTGAAATAGACGTCATCTGGAAACCTTTATATACCTTTCAGCATTCATAGTGCCTTGCAAAACATGCAAGCTGCCCATACCGTATGCACTTATACACCCCCCTACCATCAGAGATGTTGGCTTTTAAACTGAACACTGATAACACGTTGGAAGATCTCCCTCCTCTTTAGACTGGAGGACATGGCGTCCGTGATTTCCAACAAGAATGTCAAATTTAGACTTGTCTGACCATAGAACACTTTTCCACTTTGAAACAGTTCATTTTAAATGAGCCTTGGCCCACAGGATACGACAACGCTTCTGGACCATGTTCACATATGGCTTCCTTTTTGCATGATAGAGCTTTCGTTGGCATCTGCAGATGGCACGGCGGATTGTGTTTACCGACAGTGGTTTCTGAAAGTATTTCTGGGCCCATTTAGTAATGTCATTGACTCTGCCTCTCTAAGACATCCCTTTTATAGCTAATCATGTTACAGACCTGATATCAATTAACTTAATTAGTTGATAGATGTTCTCCCAGCTGAACCTTTTCAAAATTTCTTGTTTTTTCAGCCATTTGTTGCCCCCGTGCCAACTTGCACACACTTTTAGCAGGCGTCAAATTTGAAATGAGCTCATTTAGTGTATAAAAGTGTAACATTTCTCTGATCAAACATTTGTTATATGATATCTATGTTCTATTGTGAATTAAATATTTCCTGATGTGATTTAAATTTTAATTTTATTAAAATTTAAAAAACATTTTCAACATTTCCAAAATTCGTGTTGTAATTGATTTCTTTAAAAATTCCATAAATAAAATAACATTTACTGGTGTTATCTTGCAACATTCATTTTTTTTTTCTTCTGTTAAGGCTTTCGGGACGCTTAGACAATGGGGAAGGCACAGGCATTTCTTTCTGCTTTATTCATTACATCATGTTTCCTTGTAAGCACTGCACAGCAAACAGGTAAACACTTTCCAGACAAATACATGCTATGACTAATTTATGGAATAATATGAGGCAAACTATGTTTTTTATAATGAATTATACAAAAAAGGTTTGTTTTCGGCTATTATTATTCTTTAAAAAAAGGAATAGTCCTCTAAAGCCATACAAAATAATTTAAGTCACTTTTGGATAGACTATTATGGACAAAATACCACAGAAAATGTAATTGATACAAATGCTGAATGTTTTGTACTTTTGTGTTTTCGACCAATTAGAGAATCATAATCATCATCGTTTTTTCTACCATTCAAAAGTTTGGGGTCAGTAATATTTTTCTTTTTGAAAGAAACTAATGATTTTATTCAGCAAGGCTGCAATAAATTTAATAGAATTGTCAGTAAAGATTTTTACATTGTTACAAAACAATTCTATTTAGAAAAAAAGCTGTTCCTTTGAATTTTTTTTTTTCATCAAAAATCTTGAAAAAATGTATCATCGTTTCTCCAAAAATATTATATAATAATAATATAATATTGATAATAATGTTTCTTGAACACCAACTCAACATATTAGAATGATTTCTGAAGGATCATGTGACACTGAAGGCTGGAGTAATGGTATATATATATATATATATATATATATATATATATATATATATATATATATATATATATATATATATATAAAAAGCATTAAAAAATCTTACTGACCCCCAGAATTATAAATGAATATATAAATGAATATATATATATATATATATATATATATATATATATATATATATATATATATATATATATATATATATATATATATATATATATATATATATACAAATATATATGTCTAGATTGTCATGTGTTGTCTATTGTACTCTCATTAATAGATTGCCTGGATGAAAAACCGCCGTATGATATTGTATTCCTTGTGGATAGTTCTAGCAGCATCGGTAATCGAGACTTCCAGGAGGTTAAGACGTTCATGCACACTTTTGTGGATGGTTTGGATATTGACCCTAATAATGTACAAGTTGGCCTTGCTCAATTCAGCAGCGATACCTACAAAGAGTTTCTGTTGGGGGACTATGCAAACAAAGCAGATCTAATTAAGAAAATCGATAACCTTCCATACCGAACAGGAGGCACGTATATGGGAAAAGCCATGAATTCCCTTAAGGACAGTTATTTCACAAGTGCGGGTGGAAGCCGTATCAATGAAAATGTGCCTCAGATTGTTATCGTGATCACAGATGGAGAATCAACCGATGATATAAAGGGACCGGCCAGAGATCTGCAACAGAAGGGTATTATTATGTTTGCTATTGGTGTCGGTCCCACCAATATGACTGAGTTGAAGACTATAGCCAGCAGCCCACCTGAGCGTTTTGTGGTTAATATCGACAATTACCAAGCACTGCAAGGACTGACAACCACCATGAAAGAGATAGTCTGTATCTTGATGAGGGATCAGGGGAAAGGTAAGTTAATGAATTCTGTTCATAAAAGTCAACAAGTCTGTTTACATCTGATATCTAAATCTGTCTCTGGTGATCTAATCACAAGTGGTTTAATTTTAGTTTAATTTTAAGTTTAATTTTAGTTTAAGTTTTAGTAATTTTGTTTATTGTATTTGTTTTTTTTGGGGTTTTTTTAAGAGTTCTATATAGCTTTGATATATTTTTTTTTATTTTGGTTTTAGTAACTTTAGAATTTCAGAAAAAAAAAAGCATGAGATCCCACCCTCCTTTCAGAGTTCTTTCCAAAGCCACGCCTCCTTCAAAAAACACAAACGCACACAGCAGAGTCTGCAAAGCATCGCAAGAGATGGTGTTAAATTACCTCATGTCTCAAAGCACATAATATTAGAATAAAAATTAACATAAACAACTTACAGAGCTCTTACTTGTACCATCTGACTGCTGGTACAAGTAAGAGCTCTGCTCTGGATTAATTTCAGTCTTGATAGTACTGACATAGAAACGCACAAATCCTGAGACTGAGAGCGTGTTGCCATCTCCTAATTATGTGAACACAGCATAAGTTTATTTTATTTCAGGAGGAAATACAAAGTTTTTGCATGAAACTCTAGATGGCACTGGCTGATAGGTCCTTAACTCATTTGGTAGCGATCATATTATTATCTACATAGCGCAGCTGATTGGTTGCTGTGGTATCATGCTAAGGCTACTGTAGCTAATGTACTTCTTAATAACCCTGATTTTTTTTTTTAAAAAACTCACCCGTCTGTAGTATTAATAATCCTTAAGACACTGATTAGCTGGTTAAGATGTTTTTGATTAGGGTTGAAGTTAAATGGCCAATAGGTGGCGGCAAGTTACTGTCTTTACGAGTTAGTCATTCATTCAAACATCTCGTTCAAATGGGAATACACTCTTGTGTTGCTCGGAGATGAGTTATATTTATTGCTATATTGATTTATACAACAGCTCAATAAACATTTGCAATCGATAATGGGGTGTGCTTTATAATTTTATAATCTCAGTGCTAAAATGTGATAAAATATATAAACCAACACCCTTGTCAATGACATACTGTACATGGAAGACAAAATCTATAAAATTGTTTAAAGGAAAAAAATACATGACAAAATATGGAGACAGTTTACAATTACGAGCAATATACCATGATCTAAACAACTGCGATGGCACATCTTACTTTAACTGTAATTCACGAGAAGATATATTAGGCCTTATATGTTATATTCTCTTGTGCAAAAGACAACAAGCAAGCATATTATTATTATATGAATACTAAAAATATGCAGCATAGTGGCAGTTGCGTTTCGCGGTGCCATGTCCAGTGGTAGGTGCATTAAAGGTGAATATAACAGTGATGGATCATCAGGCAGGCACAACTGTGACAGTTTGTCATTAAGATGGTGAATTTAACAATAAAAGATTGTCCAGGTAGACGTATATACCGGCAACAGGTCGAGTTGCAGGCACATATACAGTATAACGATACTTTTACCCCAGCTCAGAAATTGCCTGCTGTGACGGTTATCTTATATTGTATGTGTGAGCATCAGTAGACATGAGTCACATTAAAGTGATGTCATCTCCCTCTCTTCGATTGATTAGCTAGAGGAGGAGCTGTCAATCTACAACTAGTGGACCAATAGTGACGCTTTAGCCCGCCCTAATTTACATGAAACTCAAACTGCAACATTTGGAAAAGCAAGAACGTAGAAAGAACAGCAAAGAGAAAAACAGCACAAGCATACAAAAGAGTAAAATATGAGCAGAAAATGTAAGAAAGCACAAAGTACAGAGTAATAAAATCAAGGAAAACTTTCAAGAACACACAAACACAAGTTTAAGATTAATGTGTTTAAAGTTTTAATTCATGCTGGTTATTTTTTTAAATGCACTTTTAATTTTTCTATTCTCGATTACTATATTTTGATCCGTAACCAAGTTGTTTGGTATTCTGGGGCCATATTCACAAAACATCTTAAAGGAACACTCCACTTTTTTTGAAAATAGGCTCATTTTCCAACTCCCCTAGAGTTAAACAGTTGAGTTTTACCGTTTTCGAATCCATTCAGCCGATCTCCGGTTCTGGCGGTACCACTTTTAGCATAGCTTAGCATAGTTCATTGAATCTGATTAGACCGTTAGCATCGCGCTTAAAAATGACCAAAGAGTTTTGATATTTTTCCTATTTAAAACTTGACTCTTCTGTAGTTAAATCGTGTGCTAAGACCGACAGAAAATGAAAAGTTGCTATTTTCTAGGCTGATATGGCTAGGAACTATACTCTCATTCCGGCGTAATAATCAAGGAACTTTGCTGCCGTATCATGGCTGCAGCAAGGGTCATCTTGTGCATCTTGTGCCATCTTGTGCATGACAAAGCATTCTTAAATGTGTTTTTAAAAGCATTCTGTGTTAATGGCCCCTTATTGACTTTTATCTTATCCTTGAGAAAATGATCATCACTGCTGATGGTGGTTTACTGTGTAATATATTTCATATTCATGTATATATGTGCAAATACATAAAATAATTGTTGATTCTTCATTGTTTCTCTGTTTCAGCTCTTGCCCCAAAGTTTGCTGATATATTTGTCCTTGTGGATAGTTCTGCCCAGAGTAAGACACAGCAGATGAAGGATCTTCTCACCCTAATGGCTGACCAGCTCCAAGTGGGCGATGCATCTCATAAGATCGCGGTGGCTCAGTTTGGCGAGGATGTTGTCAACCATTTTATGTTCAATGACTACCAAGACACGGATAAAGCCATAGAATACATAAATCGGTTCGAGCCCAGGCCCAAAGGAGAGCGAAAAATAGGAAAAGCCATAGATTTTGTTCACGATTATATTCGTAACACAAAGTCTGGCAGCAGAATTGCTGAAGGCTACAAGCAATTTCTGCTAGTGCTGAGAACAGGGAACTCATACGACTCCACTGTGAGGTCCATACAAACAATGAATAATGAGGATATGAAAGTTATTGATATCAGATTTGAAGCAGATTTACAATACCTGTCACCTTATATAAATGCTTTCTATGTTGACCAGAGTGCTGCAATTGATAATGTTGCTTCAGACATCATAAAAATTATTCAGGAAACAGAAATTTTCAATGTTACAGGAGGTTAGTTTGCCTTAGATTTCCTTTATTTTAACTATAATTATGAATTATAGGTTATTAAAGGTGCATTAAGTAAGTTTGACATAAGAAATAGTGGGTCATGCCCCTCATAGTGGATACAATGTTAAGATCCTGACAATATTTTGCAGTTCAACCAGATCAAACTTCAACTCAAACTTCGATATTTACCAAAAAACGTTAACAGTGCACACAGAATACAACAATTCTAAAAAAAAACAAAAACAAAAAAAACAATACATGACATGACCTATTTACGTTGACCTATTTATGTAAGTCAGCATTATAACGAATACTATCGTATTCTGAACATTGCCTTAAAAATTTTATTACTTCATGCACTTTTGAATTTTCTTCATTACTGTTCAATTTTACCACAGTATTTTTCCACTAGTTTACATATATTAATGAATTTCTATTGTCTTCAAACAGACTGCAAATCAGCCCAAGTGGCGGATATTGTGTTTATTGTGGACGAATCGGGTAGTATCACCACACCCAACTTTGAACTGATGAAACGCTTCCTCGACCGCACAATTAGTGGTCTAGAGGTGAACCCTGACAGTGTGAGGGTGGGATTGGTACTTTACCATGAAAGACCCAGTGCTGAATTCTACCTGGATACATTTGATAACAAGAATGACATTCTGAACTATGTTAAAATCATACCATACAGAGGCGGAGGAACCGCAACAGGTGCAGCCCTGAAGTTTGCAAAGGACAATCTCTTTACTAAGAACAGGGGCAGCAGGAAATATCTTGGTGTTAAGCAGATTGCTGTTGTCCTCACTGATGGCAAGTCACAAGATGATGTAACCGACACAGCTGCTGAGCTGAGGCGCTCGGGAGTCACTGTATATGCCCTTGGGGTGAAGGATGCTAGTGTGGAGGAGCTCACAAAAATTGCATCCCACCCTGAAAGGGAGTTTATGTTCAATGTGGAAAGTTTTCTGATGCTTGGTTCACTGGAGAAAAACCTCAGAAAGAGCCTTTGTAAGGTTGTGGTCAATAGAGGTTTTGACAAGAATGATAGATTCCTCTTAAAACAAGGTAAACTTAAGTAAATGTGTGATAATGAGTTAAATTTGTCATTAGTTAAAAGTTCGTTGTGCATGCTACTCTTTAACTTCCTACATTGCTGAAGCATGACATAGGGGGAGTGCGGGGCACAAAGTAACACCTTTTGACTTTCTCAGTTTGTGTAAATTTACTTGGGGTTGAGAGTTTTTATTTTTTCCCACATTGATTTCACACATGTCCAGTACAATTATGTGTTTTGTTTTATTAATACAGTGTAACTTTTTTCTTCATTTGCCCCAAAAAAATGGAAGTGAAATGTGACAACATGCCCCACGTGTGGGATACACTGTAACATGTGAGGGACACATTGTAACATGACCATACAACAGCTTAAAATGTTATCTGATCTAATCAAAGAAATATACAACAAAAACTAAAACATTTTGTCAATAAAATACAATTATTTTTCATATAAAATAATTACATTTTTTAATTATTAAAAACATTAATTATTTGACAACAAACACTGCAAAATACAGCTATACAACACAGTCATACAAACATAATAATAATTATTAATTTCTGAACATCTCATGGTTTGTCAGTAGAATTCATTAAAGTATAGAATAGAGTGGCATAGTTCCAATAGCGGCACATTGTAACGTAGTGTTATCTTCTGCTGGTTAGATCAGCATTAAAGAACCATCTCAACTGTTAAATAACAGATATAAGATTAAAATAATATCAGATTTGTCTAATTTTAAATAAACACAAAAAATAGAGATGGAAAATTAACTTAGAAATGTACTTGGTTAACTTAGTTGTGCTATGGTTAAATAAATGTTCAGTAATATCTTCCAAAGATTTTTCTCGATATAGTGTTGATATGGCAACTAGTAAATACACTGCGTTTCGTCATGCTGGCATGTGTGGAAAGTTTTAAACCATGTGTGTTACATCTAACCCTGGGTTACTTTGTGCCCCGCGCTCCCCTATCAATGTGTTTGTTTGATGTGACTGGTTGATAAATTAGAAATTTCACACTATCCATTTTCTAAATCTATGATATCAGTCTTATTTTGAATGATTCCATGAGTATGAAATTTTTAAAAAAATAAGTGTTTACCTCATAATTTTTATTCAAAATGTCATAACTCGATCTTCCATTGAAGCTTCAGACTTCTCTCTGGTAATGTAGGCTGTGCCAGATTTTTAACTATATGCATTTTACAAACGTTTTATGGAATGGTCAGGGGAGAATCTTGTAAATGATACCAATAACATTATTCATAATTTATTACTTTTTTCAAACTTTTTTATTGGTTTATTATTTTTAATATTATAATACACTTAACTTTACAGAGTTACAGAGTTCATAAAGAAATTTAGTATGTTACAAGTATGTTATGCCTTTGTTTTCCCCTACTTATAATTTCTCGTAATTCAATTCTCACTTTTAGGATGTGTGAACACGGAGGAAGCAGACATTTATTTCTTGTTGGACCACTCTGTCAGCACTCGTGCCGACTTAGAAGATGTGAAGAAATTTATCTTGGGCTTCCTGCAATCATTCAACATCGGACCAGATCGAGTACGCGTGGGAGTTGCTAAAGTCAACCGTGATCCGACTCTACAATTCAGCCTGATGGAGCACAAAAACAGAGCCTCTTTAGAAACAGCTGTGAAGAACATCATTCGACCTAGTGGAGGCACAGAGACAGGCAAAGCACTAACTTATGTGGCTGATCTTTTCAATCAGGCTAAAGCATCCCGTCCGACTAAGGTGCAGGAGATTCTCATTGTCATTACTGATAAGAAATCCCAAGATGACGTGAGTGTACCAGCGGCAGAGCTGAGGATTCAGGGTGTTTCAGTCTATGCCATTGGAGTTAAGAATGCCAGCCAGGATGAGCTCTTGATGATGGCAACTGACGAAACAAAGAACTTCTATGTGCCCACCTATGATGCCCTGAATTCCATCAAGAGTGAAATTGTCACAGATATTTGCTCACAAGAGGGTAAGACTAATCAATCATAGATATACTGCAACAAGCAAAAAAACAAATTGTGTCTATTTTTTAATTGGATTAAAACAAGCTCAATTTAGACAAACATATGAAAAGTTTAATTAAAGATACACTACACATTCAAAACTTTGAAGTCAGATTTTTTTTTTAAATAAATAAATGATTAAATTAACCAGGGATGCATTAATTTGATTAAAATTGACAGTAAAGGCATTTGCAAATGTTACAAAAGATTTCTATTTCAAATAAATGCTCTTTTCAACTTTCTGTTTATCAAAGAATTAAAAAAATTATCACTGTTTCCACAAAAATATAACCATATATATATATATATATATATATATATATATATATATTAAAACAAGTTTTTAGAAATTAGTTTTAAATTAGAAAACTTATTTTAAATTGCAATAATATTTCAGAATAATACTGTTTTTACTGTATTTTTGATCAAATAAATGCAGCCTTATAAGAAATTTGAATTATAAACATTTAAAAATCCTTCCGACCCAACATTTTTAATATAGTTGCTGATATAGTTTGACATCCAAGTCTTATCTCACACAATTTATGTTATCAATTATTTTATTTTAAATTTTAAGTATGTTAGATATATTTACTGGAAAACAAGAAGAAACTCTAACTAATTTTTTTCCTTTCTTTTCTATCTTTTCTTTCTTTAGCCTGCAAGAACAGGGTGGCCGATGTCATGTTTTTGATTGATGGTTCTACTAGCATTCGTGAAAATGACTTTAAATTAATGAAGACTTTTATTACCAAAGTTGCAAATGGTACCGTTATCGGCAAAGATAGTGTGCGCATTGGCGTTGTTCAGTATAGTGATAATCCAAAGGATGAATTTGCCCTGGATCGGTTCTATGACAAAGATAAAGTAGAGAAGAAGATAAAGAACATTACACAGATGACAGGGAACACATACACAGGAAAAGCACTCGAGTTCATTTCAAAGTATTTCGATGCACCCAGCGGTCGGCCTGACGTTCCACAGTTCCTTATAGTTATCACAGATGGGGAAGCTCATGATGCTGTCGCCATGCCTGCCAAGGCCATCAGAGACAAGGGTGTCAGCATCTTCTCAATAGGTGTGGGCGAAGCAGTCACCGAACAGTTGGAGGAAATCAGTGGAACTCGAGAAAAAGTGTACACGGAGAAGAATTTTGATGCACTCCAGTCCATAGAAAAAAACCTCCAATTCAAGCTCTGCAGCCCTGAGACAGGTGAATCATTAAATGTTACTAAAATGCTACTGTATGCCACATATATTGCACATCTCTGTTGAAAAGTAAGTAAAAGTTTTGTATGCTGTTTATTCAAGGTTTGGCAAAATTTAGAATTGATCTATTTATTTCATTAGTTGGAATGTGCATTCCACAGGAAGTTGAATTAGAATTTGAATTGGATTGAGAGGAAGTGGAATTTGCTGATTTATAATTCCAAGAAATGCAACAGGTAATGGCATTCTGGGAAATTAAGAGTTTTCCACCTTGATTAATTAATTGAGTTAAAGTTAATTCATCAAATGTACAAGTATTAAATTCTTTAGGTCTATTTTGTAAACAGTTTTAAACTTTCAGACAAGACTCTGTCAATCCATCATTCAGAGTTTATCTTGATTAACCTTCTAGTTAAAAAAAATATATATTTTAATTATATGAATTTTACTTCCTTAAATTCACATTTGAATTGCAATTCTGCATCCTGTTAGTTACCCATTTAAAATTCACTAAAATTCAAACATTCTGGGGTGCCTTTCCCAAAGCGAACTGTGGTCATAAGTTCCGTCGTTACCAATAGAGTTTATTGGGACTTATGACCATAGTTGACTAACGATGCTTTCAGGAAATGCACCCCTGGTTGAATAAAACATTTTGCTGGTGAACAACAAAGCAATGACCAGCATCAAGCAAGCACGAGAATAAACCAACTTGGACCAGTAATTCATGCTGCTTTAAGCTAGTCTTGGTGTACATGATACCTTTTTGGAATATCGATAAACTTTTTCTCATTTTACCTGTAGGTTGTCCGAGGAAACAGGCAGATGTGATCTTCTTGGTGCAGTGCACCAGACGGATTCCTTTTCAAGATTTGGAAATCATTAAAAACTTTTTAATTTCCGTGGTGAACAGCACACAGATTGGGGACCGTCTAGTTCGCTTTGGTGTTATTGTCTACTCAGACACTCCAAATCAATTCTCTTTAAACCAGCACAACACTAAACGTCAGGTACTGGAGGCCATAACAAACTTGAAGTCCCCAACTGGAAACAGAGATACAGCGAAAGCTCTTGGATACTCGCTTGCTTATTTCAATGATGCAAATGGTGGGCGTTCGAAACAAGGCATCACTCAAATGCTATTTGTGATCACGGACGGTGATGCTAAAGACAGAGAAAACCTACCTGCAAGGGCTGAGGAGTTTGCTGCCAACCGTATAAATGTATATGGAATTGGAGTGGCCAGAGCTCAAGATAGTGAGCTGGAGATGATTACCAAGAACAAAAACAAAATCTTTCATGTTGACAATTACAAGGGCCTTCAGGATCTGCAGAAGAACATCTCAGGAGTGCTCTGCAATGCATCCAAACCAGGTAAAAGCTTTTTCTTCAGACCTTAAGAACTTGAATGACTTATTTAGATTTATCGAAATGATCAGTACTGGATCGTCTCAGTTTGATTGTTCTGTCTTGCAGAATGCCGGAACGAAGGAGCTGACCTGGTGTTTCTGATTGATGGATCTAAAAGCATCAGCAATAAGTCATGGAATACTATGATTACATTCTTGCTAAATGTTGTGAACAACCTCCGTATTACTCCAGAACGCTTCAGAATCGGTGTAGCCCAGTTCAGCACCTCATATCAGAAAGAGTTCTACTTGAATGAGTATGAAGATGTAGATGGGGTGAAATCAGCAATTCAAAGAATTAGCCAAATGAAAGGAAAAACATTCATTGGACAAGCTCTGCGTAACGTTGTGGAATTCTTCCAGGAAAGCAAAGGGAGTCGCAAAAAGAGACGCGTACCACAGAATCTCGTACTCATCACTGATGGCGTTTCATCAGACAAAGTGAACAAAGCAGCTGATGATCTCCGACGCAACCAAATTAATGTTTTTGTGATTGCAATTGGGGCTTTCTCGCAGTCACAGCTCACCTATATTGCCGGGTCACAGGATAGGTTATTCACAGTGCATAGCTTCAACTACCTTAATCTGGCAACAGCACCATTTGTTGATTCCATTTGTGATGCACCAACAAGTGAGTAGAGGTGCCAGTGTTTCTGTGTGATATTAAATTGTAGCACGTTGAAACACCAACTAGAAATATTGTAAACTTGTGGCATATTGGATATGGGCTGATATTATATATATATTTTTTTTAATGTATCGGTCGACACCAAATTAAATTGTAGCACACTGAAAATAATCTGGAATATACCTTCAAGAGAATGTTTATCATTATTATAATAATTTTTTACTTTATTTGTTGATATTGATAGGACATTGAAAATAACCTGGAATACACCAAACTAGAATTCACAGTATATGATACCATTTTGGTTACTGGCCCATATTAGAGATTTTTTTAATTGGTCGACAAAAATCTAAATTGTAGCATGTTGAAAATAACCTGGAGTTTACCTTTAAGAGAAACACCAAACTAGGAATGCAAAGTATATTTATACCATACTGGTTATAGGTCAATATTTTTTTACTTCATTGGTTGATATTGATATTTAATTATGCATGTTTGTGTCTTCAGTTTTTACATTTATCTTAATTATCACTTAAAGTTCCAATAACAAGTAATTTACTGTTAAATGTAATCTTTAGCAAATATCTAAATAGATTTTTCACACTGCACATTATAATGTTGTGATACCTAAATTCACTTTTAGCATTTAGAACGATTGATTAAAGTTTTTTTATGTTTATTTTTGATTAAATTAGACAAAATAGGATAGAATTTTATTATCAGCCACTTATTAGCCATGGAAAATAATTGTTGGTTTATGAATTGTGAATTTGAGCATTGATAGCGTTCAACTTATCCTTATTATAACACATGAATTCTATTTCTCTTTTTATAGGTTGTACTATTGACATTGGCATCGGATTTGATAACTCCCGCACCAGTTCAAGCTCTCGATCAATCTTTAAAGACCAGAAAAGGCTGCAGGCCTACCTGCCTGAGATCATCCGCTACATTTCAGTTGTGCACAAGTTGTGCTGTGTCACCCAACCAACCCTCAATACCAATGTAGGCTTTCGATTGGTTGATGCTAATGGAGAGAAGCTGGATGATTTTTCCTTCGAAGAGTACAATGAAGGTGTGGTACAAAAAGTGATGAAACTGCAAACTTCCAAATCTCTGAAATTCAACACTCAGCTTTTAAGCTCTTTTGAGGAGAAGTTCAGAGCGTCCACTTCTTATACAAAGGTGAGAATAGCAGTAAGAAAACCTTCCATATCTGAAAAAATACACTAATTGAACAGGCTGTAATTTCTTAAAGGGATAGTTCACCCAAAAATTAAAAAAAAAAAAAAAAATCTGGTGTTAAAGGTACAATTTGTGATATTTTTTTTCCGCTAGAGGTCGCTAGAAGCCTATTCAAAACAAAGGCGTAGATTGATGACGCCAAGTTTTAGAGCGGAAACTTGAGACATAAGGGCTGCGTCTGAAAACCTAGGTAGCTGTCTTGCTGCCTCGCTATCTTATAAGAGAATGACTTGTACAGCAGCGTTTGTGCATGAAGGTGCCTCACGAAACTGATTTCGGACAGACTTCTGAGGCAGTGTAACATTTTAATGATCTCCAGCAATATAGCGTGAGCTTTGGTGAGGACTAAACAAATATTTAATTATTACAGTAATAATTTCTCAAAAGAAATGATATCAACATTGAAATATGTTGATCAAAATCGTACATTTGTACAAAAACTGAGCAGCAAACGCAACTTTCGGACGCCATCTTTATTTTTCTAGCTCAATTGTCACAGAATGGAAAGCACAGGATTGTGGGATATCAAAAGCAGCTAAGGATACATCTATGCTTCCTTCAAAAATCGATCAGATGAAGGTATCTCATGAGACAGGAAGTGAAGCTAACATTGGATTCGGACGTGCCTTGATGCCTTACTACCTTGAAATGTGTCCTTGTAAGGCAGCATTTACCAGTTTTCGGACGCAGCCGTGGTCTCCATCTCAACAGACGGTGCAAAAGAATAGGGATTGGAGTCTGGAAGAACTCATGTTCGTGGATGCGATTATTAACGTTACTGTAGTATGAAGCAGAGCAGGACCGAGTGTTGCTGGAGCGATTGATCAACACACGCCTCACGAGCAGCGGGACTTTTATTATGACATAGTCGCCGGCGCCGCTTCCGCTTTTCCGGTCATGAGTTTACGGGAGCTGTCCTTGTCGACAGAACCAGCGGCAGATGGTAAACAGTAATTATGTTCCATAAATAAGTAACATAATCCACCATAAAACGTGCAAGAAGTAAATAAGGAACTGCTTGAAGCAAGGTAGTAGTTAGCTGGACGTTAGACACTACTTCCGCATTTGTCCACGGCACTGTTGTCATGTGGTTTCTACGTCAGTAAAAGCGGTAACAAAGTTAACTGACGTCATTGACAGGCGACTGCACTGCCCCGTGTCACGGTTTAGAATGGGAATTTCCACATGATTTACAAGTAGTTGAAAACATTAGAGATATTGTTAGTAATCAGCTGGACAAAATATATAACACTAGCCTAGTGGTTTTTGGATATTTTACTGCAAAAATTGTACATATTGTACCTTTAATTACTAATTAAAGGAATAGTTCACCCAAAAATGAAAATTTGATGTTTATCTGCTTACCCCCAGTGCATCCAAGATGTAGGTGACTTTTTTTCTTCAGTCGAACGCAAATTATGATTTTTAACTGCAACCGCTGCCCTCTGTCAGTCGAATAATAGCAGTAGATGGGAACTTGAACAATAAGAGTCGAAAAAACTTCCATAGACAAGTCCAAATTAAACCCTGCGGCTCGTGACGACACATTGATGTCTTAAGACACGAAGCGATCGGTTTGTGCGAGAAACCGAACATTATTTATATAATTTTTACCTCTAATACACCACTATGTCCAACTTCGTTCAGCTTCCTGTTAGTGAGGTCAAAAAACGCGTTGTGATGACGGAAGTGATGTCTCGCCCATATACTTCAATGAGCGCGAGACATCACTTCCGTTGTCAGAGCGCGATCAGACCTCACTAGCCGGAACGAACGAAGTTGGACATAGTGGTGTATTAGAGGTAAAAAATGATATAAATACTGTTCGGTTTCTCGCACAAACCGATCGTTTCGTGTCTTAGGACATCATTGTGCCGTCACGAGTCGCAGGGTTTAATTTGGATTTGTCTATGGAAGTTTTTTCGACTCTTATTGTTCAAGTTCCCAATCACTGCTATTATTTGACTGACAGACGGCAGCGGTTGCAGTTAAAAATCATAATTTGCGTTCGACTGAAGAAAGAAAGTCCTCTACATCTTGGATGCCCTGGGGGTAAGCAGACAAACATCAAATTTTCATTTTTGGGTGAACTATCCCTTTAATTATCTGAAGAGACATAATAATCGCTTTATATGATAAACAGATTAAATTTATGCTTTCATTCACATATAAACTTCAATGTTTGCTTGATGTGCAAGAACCAATGAGGTTCATTCTCGTGTTATGCAGCACCTTTGAGATTCTGCAACAACCAATGAGTTTTGTTCTTGCGTGTCAAGCAGGTGGAAGGGAGCTTCTGTTTTTGTTTGCTGATCAATGTTTATTTGTAAATAAGTGCCTAAATTAAATCTGTTCATCATATAAAGCGATCGAGTCTCTTCAGAAAATTTTGACTAAACCATTAATTTCATATGGATTAGTTTTATGATGTCTTTATGAACTTTTTAAATATGAAGTGGTAATTGTGTAGCTGTCAATGGAGGGACAGAAAGCTCTTAGATTTTATCAAAAAAGATCTTCATTTGTGTTCTGAAGATGAACAAAAGTCTTACGGGTTTGGAACGACATGAGGGTGAGTAATTAATGACAGAATTTTCATTTCTGGGTGAATTAACCCTTTAAGGATACCACTGGAATTGATAGTGATAGACATAGACATTAGATAGACATTATGCTAGACCGAGACCGACCAACCACTATAAACCAACCTAAACCAACCTGAACCAACATGGATATTCATATTCAGAAACTTGGTACTTTCATCAAGGAAGAAAGTTTTTCTTTGATTTCTGTTCTTAGGTGCTGATCATCTTTACAGATGGGTTGGATGAGCCTGTTGATAGACTTCTGCCTGCTGTCAAAAACCTCAGGACGAGTGGTACAGTGACATTTAATTTCTTCAGAAACTCTTTACTTTGTTCAATAGCTTTTCAACAAAAACAACTTCATACAGTATGTTAAACTTTTCCAGAAGAGCCTGGTTCAAATTAAAGGCTAATTATGTTTGCTAAAATTCCTTTTGTTATATACACAGGTGTAAAAGCACTGCTGACTGTGGCGTTGGATGGATTTAAAAGCACTGCTGACCTGCAGAGACTGGAGTTTGGACGAGGGATGCACTACAAGAATCTTCTCTCTATCGGCATGCAGAATGTGGCCAGTGTCATGCAGAAAGAGATTGTAAGTCAGTTTAAATGGCAATAAACCAAATCATAGACAAAAGGATGACACTTTGAGAGCATTTTTACTGCTATGAGAAATGTATTATTTGTCACATGAAATATACTGTATTGAAGCAGATTAGCTGCCTTATGGGTTGTCTTAGTAATTCCAACAGTGTTTTGACTGCTGTGTAAATAAATGGCTTCCTGTGGGTGGGAGTGTGAGGCTCTCTAAGAGGAAAGGGAAATTTGAGTTTTAAAGAGTGCTAAAGAAAGATATCAGGATGTCAAGTGCCTGGTTTAACATATCAACAGTCATTTTGTAACATAAAACACATTCTTCTGAGTTTTTCTCTTTCGATTGCTTTCTTCCAATTCGCAGGATACAATTCTCTCAAGGGAGTGCTGTAACGTGTTGTGTAAATGCATTGGTCATGAGGGACCACATGGAAATCTGGGTCGTCCAGGGTTTAAGGTGATAAGAAGACTTATGACTGAAGATTTACTGAACAATATGTGAAAATGCAGATACGTGTTTAATTTGTCTTACTGTACTGCTGATCAGGGGTTTCCCGGAATGAGCGGGCTTCCTGGTTACCCTGGAGAAGAAGGAGGGCCTGTAAGTTCTTCAATTTACATTTGTAATATTTTTACTGAATTTCATGAGACAATGCCCTTTGAGCCTTTGGTGGTGTTTGTGTTCATAAAGTGGTAACACATTTTGTTGTAATAATATTACACTTCTATTTCAAATAAATGCTGTTCTTTTGAAGTTTCTATTCATTAAATAAAAAAAAAAATTGATAATAATTAGAAATCTTACTTGTGTACCAAATCGGCAAATTAGAATGATTTCTGAAGGATCATTCAGCTTTGCATCACAGAAATAAATTACATTTTTTTATTTTTATTTTTTTATATATATACATTAAAGCAGAAACAGTCATTTAAATGTTAATAATATTTCACAATGTTACTGTTTTTCACTGAATGTTTGATCAAATAAATGCAGCCTTGATGAGAATAAGATACGTCTTTCAAAATCATTAAAAAACCTTACCATCTCCATACTTTTGAATGGTCATGTATTTGTGAGAAGTACTATTCATTTAGTGTAGAATTAGTTTTAAACAATAAAGTCACTTAGCGCACCTTTAAACTATGTAACCTCTTTTAATACATAAATATATAATGAGTATACTAAAATACTGACATCCTATGACCTTCATGTGCAATGCATGTGTGTTTCAGGGTGAGAGAGGGCTTCCTGGTTTGAATGGAACTCGAGGACATCAGGGATGCATTGGAAGTAGAGGTATAAAGGTAACAGTGCAATGTCTTCTCTTATTGAGTCTTTGAGTTTTTTTGGGTGCTGAAACATTGCAACATTAATCTTTGGCTGTTTTTCTGTTCTTCAGGGTGGCAGAGGCTACAGAGGTGACAATGTGAGTTCTTTCATAAGGCTATGGACACTGATGTTTACATAAACATTTAAGCTTTGGGGAGAGAGAGAGATGACTTAGTGGCTTAGTGGCTACTTAATTATTACCAGACAGCTGTTATTACCCAGCATCTGTTTTTGGATTACTGTCTTTGATTGTCATCTGGAAAAGGTTTGTTTTAGCCTGTGGTTAGTGTTGTTTTTTTGAGGTTGAAAGTAATCTAACCACAGTTTTTTATTAATGGCTTGCGTTTCTTTAATCTTCTTACACAGGGAGAGGAAGGAGAAGATGGTTTAAATGGGATAGATGGTGAACAGGTAAGAAAAATATGACGCACTTTTAACGTCTTGTGAGTAAACAAAGTACAATATGTAAATATAATGCAAACTACATTAAAAATATTTAAAATATATATTATCTATATAATATCTTAAATGCTTGCAAGTCTCAATAGTGTAACAATGACCTTGCAGCCTCACTGAATGCCCAATTGCATAGCAACACCCTGGCAACCACCCACAACACCTTAGAATTGTGGCAGCAAGCACCACACACATTTTGTTATTAACTTTTGAAGTCATGCATTTCTGTTTCTGTCTGTACCTCTTAGGGTGAAACTGGAGCAGCAGGAAGTGCAGGAGAGCGAGGAGATCCAGGCAGCCCAGTAAAATCCATTACACATATTCTTCTTTATACTTCTCAACAATGATCCACACTGCGTCCGAAATCGAATACTTCCCTGCTATATACTATGCAAAAAACAGTATGCCAAAAGAGAAGTATGTCCGAATACATAGTATTTGAAAAACAGTATGCGAAAAGTCCCCGGATGACCAACTACTTCTGCTGCGATTCTGAAGAGCACATGTGATGGATGCTTTACTATCCGCCGGAGAGGTTTTATGAATGGCAGTGAAGTAATGTAACTCATGCTGGTAGGTCACATGACAGTAACAACATGGCGGATGTAGTTCCTACTACGCGTATTCATACTATATAGAGCATACTTTTTTAACGGTCGTGAAGTAAATTCAAATATAGTACCTACTCAGACAGTATGCGATTTTGGACGCAGCACCAGTCTCTCTTTAGTTCTCCAAATTCATTGATTCATTCATATGTATATTATTTTCATTATGCCCAAACCACAGGGTCCAAGAGGTATCAGAGGAAGCTCTGGAACCCCAGGAGAACGAGGCCTGAGAGGAGATCCGGTTAGTAGGCTTTAGCTGCACATAATAATCTTAATAGATTACCCACTCAGGTAACACAACACTGTTCATACTGTTTATGAAAAATTGTGATTTTTTTCACTGTTTATTGAAAAGCATATAATTCATATCAAATCAAATCAATCATGCATAATTTTGTTACTTTGTCTACTGTAGGTTCCTCTATTTTAAAGGAATGGTTTGCAGCTAACATTCTTTCTTTGTTATCAAATTTAGCAAAGAATATCTCTAGGGCTTTGAAGCAAATTAGTGAATTGTGGGGTATTGATGGGAAATGGCAACCAGATGCACGATCAGCCACTGATAAATTTTTGTTCCAATAGAGAATTTTGACCCCTGAATTGTCATAATTAGGGAAATTCAGGATTGGACAACAACATCCGCGGTCCTAAAGGTGACATCGGCAGTCCAGGCATAACAGTATGGGACATTACTTACTTTTATTATTTACCTGACTAATTGATGGTGAAATTAATTATTGACTATTTTTTTATTATCATATATATTCCATTGTTCTGGATCATTTTTTTCTCTTTCTATGTGCTCTTTTAACAGGGTGAACCAGGCTCAGATGGTCTTCAAGGCCAAATTGGTGATAATGGCAGACCAGTAAGTTAATATATAATTATAGTACAGAAGGCAGAAGCATTAACTTGTGAAGCCTATTTTTTTCTATGTTGATATTTTTATCTTTATTTTCAGGGTCCTAATGGCAGAAGAGGCTCAGCGGGTGTACCGGTACAGTACTGTAGAAATAATAATTAAAATAATAATAATTAAGCAGCTACAGAAGTTATACCAAATGACTTAGTTTGCTTGTGCGTTCAGGGTCTCAGAGGGTCTCCAGGAGAACAAGGACTGCAAGGACTCCCTGGTGGCTCAGGTCCACGGGTAATGTAAAAATGATCCTATTTTTAAATCTATCAATAAATACTAAGTGGACCCTATAATGACACAGCCAAAAAAAAAAAAAAAAACTACCAAAACCATGTAAAGCTGTATCTGATTTGCTTGCCAGTTTGTTAAAAGTGAGAAAAGATGGCATTAAAGATAACATTTGTGTTAGAGTAGCATTAAATATGCAATGTGAAATGTATTTTTGATTACCAACCCCATTCAAAATTAATTTGATCTCAAATAGATGTACCATTTATTTCCTTAACTATTAATAGTTTGAGCTTGTTTCATTTATAATTTGAGTCTTTCTGTCTCTGTTCAGGGTGCTTTCGGTCCTCCTGGTCCAGTTGGGCAGAGAGGTTATATTGGTCTACCTGGACCTCAGGTATATGTTGTAATAAATTAGATTAGAAAACTTTATTAATCCCAAACTCATGCACATTAAAAACGACACAAACAGACAATTGAACATTAAAAACAATACAATCAATCCATGCAAAGAATTACACAACTTCGTTAAAAAAACTAAGTGCAATTGGAATAAAAGACCTTCTAAATCGCTCAGCACAGACTTTCAGTTTGGTACATGGGTGGATACCATCAGGGCCTGCTGCTTTGCTGGTCTTAAGGCACTGATTTACCTCATTCACATTCTGTTATTTTAATACTGTTATTTTTATTTCCATAAACAGCAAGAGATTTTAAACCATTCCAAAGGCCCCATCTTTCCTTATATTAGAACTTACTCTGTTTAATAACTCTTTTCAGCTCATTTTGAGCAATTTTAATTTGGTCCCTGTCACCAATGAAAAAAGCTGCTTTTTTCCTATTAGTACCCCGCTAGAAATTTTACATTTCAAGAACATTCTGAGAACATCCCCACTGGTGTTAAGGACGTTGCCTAGTAACGTTCCCAGTACGTCCAGAGACGGTCACGATGTGGAGTTCTTTTAAGGTTTGGGGGACGTTATTTGGCAGACCTTCACAGAACATTCAGGATGTTCTCTGAACATTTAGGGAACCATACTTTATTTGGAAATGTTCTCAGAATGTCCCTGCTGCCCTTTTCAAAAAATTGAGTTGAAAATTAGAGCTAAATTGATTAACAAAAGTAGCTGTTCAAACAAAAAAACTCTTGCAGTAAGTCATTAGCTGACAACAGCACATGCATGAGCTAATGTAACTGCTGTATCAATGCATCAGCAACTACACAGTTACTGCCTTTAAATAAAGCAACATGCAGCAGAACATCAGTGTTTCCGAATCATCGCTACTCTCCAGCACAATGGTAACCTCACAAATCTCAGATAACAGAAACAGAACGTTAAACACTAACCGATCTCTCTAGATCTCAGCATCTTCACTTATCACAAACCACTCTTGACTTTATTTATTTCATACAAATCTTCTTAATGAGGTGTTGATGTTTTATCAAAATGTATAAATGTCACCGTTACGGAGGTAAGCACTTGCTTTAGTTGGGCTCCTGACCCTTGACGTTTTGACTTTATTTTTTCTCCAATTGTTGTAACTGTGTGTTTCTAAAGCACATTTGTTACAAAAAATAATTGTGAGAAAAAAACTGATCAAATAGATTTGGTTGCACATTGTTGGTGAATATGTTATCATACAGTAGTTTTATTCAGTAATTTTCAGAATAACAGATTAACTCTGAGTATCACAAAACAAGCTACTAAAGTCACAAAGATTTTTATTTAGTGTCACCATTGTTGAGGATCATACTTATACTCAAGTCTGTATAATGAACTTTAAAAAAACTAATATATAATATACTCATAGTTTAGACACTGGTGATGATTATTGAATCACCAGCACAAACACAATTCATCAGATCAGAATTTCTCTTCCATATTTTGCTATAATAAGTGTGTTTTGAAAACACAGTTAAAGCAGCCAGAGAAAATCTAATGTTAAAAAAACAAGAATCAAGAGCCCATCTAAAGCAAACGCTCACCTCTATAATGGTGACTTCAAACTTGATTATTTTCTATAAAACACACATGTACTGAACTTCCCAAATGTCCTCTTTGTAACGTTCTTGCATGACCATAAAATAACCAAAATAGAACATCTCCCTA